>NC_085137.1:56045148-56328114 GCF_035046485.1 Aedes albopictus | reverse complement strand
AGGAAGTTGGGGTCAATATGACCCAGACAAGCACGCTGAACGTACGCTACGCCTTCGTGGTGCAAAAGCCTAACATATTAGGAGGGTTACATCATTGCATACGTTGGGCATTAAATTTTACTAGATATGTACTCTGTGTGGCTCACATACAATGACAACTGCTGGGATACTCATTTCTTATATTTTTTAACTACGTTGCTGTGCGATGCTTTATATAGAATCATTCGCTAAGGACCTAAAATCATCACTAAGATACTGATGATCTTAAGGCTCAAATACCCATCATTCAGTCATCAACAATCATCAATTTTTCAAAAGCAGTTTTCTTCCTCTAAGTCACAAAATCGTCATTGAAAATAATTTCACTGTTATCCAGATGGTGGCCAGAGTGCAGTGATAAATTTTTATTAACATTGATTGAGATTTCAGCGAGAAAACTGCTTTTCAGTTTTTCCTAAACGATGATGGTTTGTTTCCTCTTAAGGCTTAAGCATCCGTCATCATTTTTCGGAAAATAAAAAGCAGTTTTCTCGCTGTAAATCAAAACATTGACCATGAAAATATATTCACTGCATTCTATCAATCATGTGGAGTACAGTGAATATTAGCGCGAAAATATCCATCTGAGCTTTCTTAAAAGTTTGGATCATGATTCAAACATGTCAAAAATACTACATTTGTTTATTTAAGGTTTGAATTTCAATTTGTGTTAGTGAATTTGAACCTAGATAATCAAAAAATCGATTTTGAATTTCCAATAAAGGATAACCCTGAATCTTAAGTTGTTGGCTATTAAATATTCAAGTTAAGATCTCTTAAATAGCTCAATAATTGACTACCCTTCGTGATATTGAACTGTTGTACTTGGTCCACTCTGACTGAACATAAAAATTGTATATGGTAATCATCAGGGTAATGACAGAAACATCAAATTTCAAACTTCCTGCTCACATTATACACCACTCCTACTAACTGTTGTCCTACTTGTGCATAATTTTTTCATCAAATATGTGAAAACTTGAGTGCAAACTGTAGTTGATTGTAGATTTTCCAAAAATCGTTCACTCAGACTGGACTAAGTACAATCAATTACTTAGCAATTTCTCGGTTTCAAGCTTTATTTTACATGTTTTCACGATCAATACAGAGCGATGCTTTTATGAATAGTTATTAAGGTTTATGGCAAAAATTCAAGAACATTTGTTGAAAAACTCAAAACTTATAGAGTTGCAAACTTTAAAGTCGTTTTTCTAGAAATATGGTTAAAGACACATGGTCCTCTCTGACTTAACGCCGACCAAATACAAGTATGTCAATAAATAAATTTAATGAATAACCTGAATTTTCTTAAAGGTCTGAATCATGATTCGAACTTGTCAAAAATCCTGTATTTCACAAGCGCAGTAGCACCACACAGCGGCGTAATTGCGTACCAAACACCACCTGTAAAATATTCATTTGACATAAACTGCATTTTCAAAACTATAACTGAGTTTGTTATAATGTTCATATAAATATGATCAAATTTTTTTTGTATTATAACTGACCTTGTTATAATTCTGATATAATTAAATCAGGTTTTCAAATCATTTTTGTCAAATATATCTAAATATAACAAACGTTGATATATCTATCAACCGCTGATATAATTCTGTTACATTTTTGTTATGCCTTTCTGATCGGGGACATTGCGTTCAACCATCATCTCTTAATCGGCTAGATCCAGCCATGCATTGCTAGACTCCATCAACAGGAGGAGAAAATCGGGCACCAGCCGACACACGCCGACAAAAAGATGCTGCGGGGAAAATGAATCTGGGGACCTGGAGAACCGTGAAGTGGATATTCCGAAACGTGGAAGCCCAGAAAATTTATGGAGCGCCACCCGAGCAGAAGGGAATAGCAACAGCATAATAAAATGTGTTATTTTGGAAAAATAACTGAGTAGCGGAAAGAGTTATTTTCATGTTATTTACATAACACATCCTGTTATAAACTTGTATGTCATAAGCGGCAAAATAACAAAAATTATAACAAAAAAATGTTCCTGGAAGACCTGTGTAATAACATGTTTTGTTAGTTTCAATAACAACTTAATAATAGCGATTTTTTTAAATATTTCAATAACAAATTTTGATATGAATACGTTATTGATAACAATCCGAAAACAAAATTTGCGTTTTTTTTCTGATTCGGATAGGAACTCCTCCAAAGTCACATATGCATTCAATGGGATACGCAACAATAGGATCTATTGTTAAATTTTTCATTCATAATTGGGACGCTATTGTTGTCGCAAACGGTTTATTATCGAAAACAGAGAGAAACAATAGTTTTCGTTTATTTTCCAAACAACTTACGATGAAAAACTACCGTCGTTTTGAAACCCTTTATTAGGTGGTTCATTGTTTATAACATTTATTTACATTATTACCTCATTTATTGACACATTTATCCAAGTGAATCTAAGTGGGCTCGATGCAGTGAAGTCAATAAAAATAAAATGTCTAAAAATAATCAATGGAGTTCTTGATGACTTATTTTTTACATTTTTGTCGAAAATGTGTTGTTCGTTGTTGAATTCCACCAGTTGATCCAAAATGTTTCATAAAATGCCTAACACTCTATTACACTTTCTATTTTCGTATTCATATCGTACTGAAACTGGGACAAAAAAACAGGTATACTTTTCAAAATGCTTATAAAACAAAAAGGCTGATAAGTTGGCACTGTCACAGTTAAAACGTAATGTCAGTAAGAAGAGGAACTGATGACAAAATAATATTTTCTCTTACAGTTCCTCACGGAATGCTGTGTACAACGAAAATCTCGAATGGTGTAGTTCTGATTGCAAAGCTAGTTATGTTGTAATATTAATGATCAAATATTTGTACAGTCTCAATGACACAATAATAACTGTACTTGTGCTACAACAAAACATGTTATTGAATTGTAGTTTAAAGAAAATATACCAAGAGCACGATCATAACAAAATAAGATTGCCCAACAGAACATGTTATGGAACGGTGATGACTTAATAAGTTAATAATAACAAACCGAGATATAAAAACAGGTTTTGTGATTCCGTTGTTATTATTTTGATATTTTCCTCTGCTCGGGCATGCAGAACGACTTCATCGCCTCCGGCGAGAATAATTTTCTTGAGCTCTCAAAGAAAGCAGTGGATCACAGATGACTCATGGAAGAAGCCAGAGGTTCGAAAATACGAGAAGCCAATGCCGTACCCCGTTAGCGCTATTCGGCTCTCGAGAAGAAAGTGAAGCGCTCTTGTAGACGGAACAAGCAAGCATGGCCGGACTCCCTAGACGACGAAGGCGAGAAAACCGCAAATATCATGATTGACATCGGTGCACGATTTGAAAAGTCGTGAACTGTCTTTGCGAGTTTTAGAAACGTGTGGAAAAACAGTCACCATAAACCGAATTTTCAGCTCTAACGTAAAATCTGTCACTTTACTATTACTTTAGAGCTTTTAGTAGAACTTGTTACTTCAGACTCTAGTTTAATTTAAAAACATTTCACTAATACTTCATTTTTGCAAAAGAAAATAAAAAATGAATAACTCTTTTAAAGAAAAACTAGAAAGGACGAGCAAATTCCTTTTAATTCTACTACTGTGCTTATCTTCGGACAGATAGGCCTATTTCGTCTGTGACTTACAGACTTCTTCAGTGTCAAGTGCTCGACTGAAGAAAACCTCGCATTCGTTGTGGTATTTATACTAGGAGTGTATGTGTAGGTACGTGTGTGGGTAAAAGTGTAGGTATAAAAATGTAGGTATAAAAAATTGTAGGTACAAAATTGTAGGTACAGATTTGTAAAAAGGGGTGTATCTACCTGTTAGGAAACAGGGTGTCAATAAGATACCTAAAGCTAGGAAAATTCCTACTGATTTGGTAGGTAGTCAATTGGTGTTTGTTGTGTTATTTTTTCCTGCCGATTTGGTAGGTAGTCAATTTGTGTTTTGTGTATTGTGTAATGTTTTGTGTGTGTTAGGTAAAAATTTAAACAGCCACGTGTACCCATTGCCCTGATCCTTGTTAAGTAGTTTTTTATTGTTTTGTTTGTAAATTTCTAAACTTTCTGCAACATCAAGTTTCCATGGGTTTGTAATGTGTCGTAAGAGTTTAATATTTGAAGTATTCAAAAAATGTCCTTCATTGAAAATATGTTCAGCAACTTTAGATTTAAAATGATGAATGAGTCCCTTGTCTGTGTCTTTGTGTGCTTTTGATACTTCCGTTATGTGTTCTTTGAATCGTGTGTTGAGTGTGCGTTTTGTTTGTCCTATGTATATTTTGTCACAGTGATTACATGTTACTTTGTAAACACCAGATTTTGTTAAGTTGTCCAACGGGTCTTTCGTAGATCCTAAGAGAGTTTGAAGTTGGTTAGTTTTGCTTGTGAAAACTAATTCAAAACCAAACTTTCTGAGAATTGGTCGGAGTTTTTTGGTGTCACTGTTGTAGTTCACAGTTATCCGTTTAAGTGTAGGTTCTGTCCGTGTCAGTGTAGTCAAAGAACGTCTGTATTGTTGTTGTGTCTTTTTGTTGATGATCTGTTGTATTGTTTGTTTTGTGTAACCGTTCAACTGTGCTGTTTCGAAAATGTAATTAAGTTCTTTCGTTTTTCCTGTTTCACTAAGTGGAAGTGTCTGCATTCGGTGTATCATGTGATTGAAGGATGCAATTTTGTGTTGATGTGAGTGATTTGATGAATTTGGAATAGTGCGTTGAGTGTGTGTCGGTTTTCTGTAAATTTCGAAGGAAAGTGTTGATTCTTGTTTTACGATGAGTATGTCCAAAAATGGTAGTTGGTTGTTCTGTTCAATTTCACAAGTGAATTCGATGTTTTTGTGTGCATTATTGATATTGTTCAAGATTTCAGGTAAAAGATGTTTCTTAACAATGCTAAACACGTCGTCAACGTATCTCCACCAGACTTCAGGAAGCTGTTTGTTGTTTTCTAAGCGTTTTTCCAAATTTGCCATAAAAATTTCACTTAAAAATGGAGAAAGTGGATTGCCTATGGGGGCACCATTAAGTTGTTTGTAGGTTTCATTTCTGAACGAAAAATAATTTTCTTCCATACAAAGTTTGGTTAATTTGATGTATGTACGAACTTTCTTAATCCAATCTGAATCTGAATCTTCATATTGGTTCAGAAGCCAATCTTCTAGTAGGTTAATGGCCTCTTTAACTGGAATGCTTGGAAATAGTGATTTAACGTCGAATGAAACTAAAATTTCATCGTCGTTAACGGATAAATTCTGTACTAGTTCTGTGAATTGTTCGGAATTCTTGACAGATCTACTGTGAAATTTTTTAGGCATGTTTTGGAATTCTTGTACTAAATATTTGGCAATTTTGTGTGTAGGTGAACCAATGGCTGAAACAATCTCACGCATTTCATTTCCAGGTTTATGAACTTTGGGAAGTCCTTTTATTCTTGGCAATGAACTTAATGGTGCCCCCATGGGCAATCCACTTTCTCCATTTTTAAGTGAAATTTTTATGGCAAATTTGGAAAAACGCTTAGAAAACAACAAACAGCTTCCTGAAGTCTGGTGGAGATACGTTGACGACGTGTTTAGCATTGTTAAGAAACATCTTTTACCTGAAATCTTGAACAATATCAATAATGCACACAAAAACATCGAATTCACTTGTGAAATTGAACAGAACAACCAACTACCATTTTTGGACATACTCATCGTAAAACAAGAATCAACACTTTCCTTCGAAATTTACAGAAAACCGACACACACTCAACGCACTATTCCAAATTCATCAAATCACTCACATCAACACAAAATTGCATCCTTCAATCACATGATACACCGAATGCAGACACTTCCACTTAGTGAAACAGGAAAAACGAAAGAACTTAATTACATTTTCGAAACAGCACAGTTGAACGGTTACACAAAACGAACAATACAACAGATCATCAACAAAAAGACACAACAACAATACAGACGTTCTTTGACTACACTGACACGGACAGAACCTACACTTAAACGGATAACTGTGAACTACAACAGTGACACCAAAAAACTCCGACCAATTCTCAGAAAGTTTGGTTTTGAATTAGTTTTCACAAGCAAAACTAACCAACTTCAAACTCTCTTAGGATCTACGAAAGACCCGTTGGACAACTTAACAAAATCTGGTGTTTACAAAGTAACATGTAATCACTGTGACAAAATATACATAGGACAAACAAAACGCACACTCAACACACGATTCAAAGAACACATAACGGAAGTATCAAAAGCACACAAAGACACAGACAAGGGACTCATTCATCATTTTAAATCTAAAGTTGCTGAACATATTTTCAATGAAGGACATTTTTTGAATACTTCAAATATTAAACTCTTACGACACATTACAAACCCATGGAAACTTGATGTTGCAGAAAGTTTAGAAATTTACAAACAAAACAATAAAAAACTACTTAACAAGGATCAGGGCAATGGGTACACGTGGCTGTTTAAATTTTTACCTAACACACACAAAACATTACACAATACACAAAACACAAATTGACTACCTACCAAATCGGCAGGAAAAAATAACACAACAAACACCAATTGACTACCTACCAAATCAGTAGGAATTTTCCTAGCTTTAGGTATCTTATTGACACCCTGTTTCCTAACAGGTAGATACACCCCTTTTTACAAATCTGTACCTACAATTTTGTACCTACAATTTTTTATACCTACATTTTTATACCTACACTTTTACCCACACACGTACCTACACATACACTCCTAGTATAAATACCACAACGAATGCGAGGTTTTCTTCAGTCGAGCACTTGACACTGAAGAAGTCTGTAAGTCACAGACGAAATAGGCCTATCTGTCCGAAGATAAGCACAGTAGTAGAATTAAAAGGAATTTGCTCGTCCTTTCTAGTTTTTCTTTAAAAGAGTTATTCATTTTTTATTTTCTTTTGCAAAAGTGAAGTATTAGTGAAATGTTTTTAAATTAAACTAGAGTCTGAAGTAACAAGTTCTACTAAAAGCTCTAAAGTAATAGTAAAGTGAAGATGGCAACCAAGCCAAAGTCAGAGCCGAATAAGTTCATCGAGTTGAAGAAGACCATCGCAGGATTACACAAGGATATCGCGTTTCTCAAGAAGTGTATAAAGTACAGGCTTACTCCCGTAAGTCACAAGGTAAAAGTTTAAACAGCCACAAACCCCAAAATAGTAAAGACACTTGAACAAACACTCATCAAAGAAAGCATCAAAAAACTACACAGCAAGAACAACATGAAAACTTTGGAATGTTATTCTCTCCATTTAAAGTTAGCGAAAGATTATCCTGAATCTTTCCCTAATTTTCTAACAAAAGTAAAAGTTGCAGAATTTTGTGAATCAGAAAGAAAAAGGAAATTACTAGATAAAAAACTTAAAGCATTAAAGATGCAAAATCCGAAGTTTACATGTTCTTCTACACAACCACAAAACACAACACAAGAACTAACTGGGTTAGTGGTCAATCGCTCTTCCGAACAGTTTACGGAAGAACAGTTGACCCTTCTCAACAAAGGTCTTAACTACGCAGTACACTCTAAACCAGATTCAGCACAAACCATAATCGACATTGAAACAGCTATCAACACGAACAATTTACAGACACCACAGATTCAAGAAATCAGAACACAAACAGCTAACACTATTCAAAACACACAACAAAACAAATTGAACAAAGAACACCTGAAAGAACAACGAATAATCAAAGAACTTAACCAGAAACCAGTTTTCTATCTGAAAGCTGACAAAGGAAACAAAACAGTAATCATGAACAAAGAGGACTATGATGAAATAATGAATAACAAGATTCAAAATGGACCTTACCGAAAACAACGTACTGATCCTCTTCCAGGATTAGTAAGACGTGTTGACAAAACTCTCAAAGAGTCTACACCAGTTTTAGGAAGCGTCATTAAAAGCCTGAAAGAATCTAACCCTTCATTGCCAAGAATAAAAGGACTTCCCAAAGTTCATAAACCTGGAAATGAAATGCGTGAGATTGTTTCAGCCATTGGTTCACCTACACACAAAATTGCCAAATATTTAGTACAAGAATTCCAAAACATGCCTAAAAAATTTCACAGTAGATCTGTCAAGAATTCCGAACAATTCACAGAACTAGTACAGAATTTATCCGTTAACGACGATGAAATTTTAGTTTCATTCGACGTTAAATCACTATTTCCAAGCATTCCAGTTAAAGAGGCCATTAACCTACTAGAAGATTGGCTTCTGAACCAGTATGAAGATTCAGATTCAGATTGGATTAAGAAAGTTCGTACATACATCAAATTAACCAAACTTTGTATGGAAGAAAATTATTTTTCGTTCAGAAATGAAACCTACAAACAACTTAATGGTGCCCCCATGGGCAATCCACTTTCTCCATTTTTAAGTGAAATTTTTATGGCAAATTTGGAAAAACGCTTAGAAAACAACAAACAGCTTCCTGAAGTCTGGTGGAGATACGTTGACGACGTGTTTAGCATTGTTAAGAAACATCTTTTACCTGAAATCTTGAACAATATCAATAATGCACACAAAAACATCGAATTCACTTGTGAAATTGAACAGAACAACCAACTACCATTTTTGGACATACTCATCGTAAAACAAGAATCAACACTTTCCTTCGAAATTTACAGAAAACCGACACACACTCAACGCACTATTCCAAATTCATCAAATCACTCACATCAACACAAAATTGCATCCTTCAATCACATGATACACCGAATGCAGACACTTCCACTTAGTGAAACAGGAAAAACGAAAGAACTTAATTACATTTTCGAAACAGCACAGTTGAACGGTTACACAAAACAAACAATACAACAGATCATCAACAAAAAGACACAACAACAATACAGACGTTCTTTGACTACACTGACACGGACAGAACCTACACTTAAACGGATAACTGTGAACTACAACAGTGACACCAAAAAACTCCGACCAATTCTCAGAAAGTTTGGTTTTGAATTAGTTTTCACAAGCAAAACTAACCAACTTCAAACTCTCTTAGGATCTACGAAAGACCCGTTGGACAACTTAACAAAATCTGGTGTTTACAAAGTAACATGTAATCACTGTGACAAAATATACATAGGACAAACAAAACGCACACTCAACACACGATTCAAAGAACACATAACGGAAGTATCAAAAGCACACAAAGACACAGACAAGGGACTCATTCATCATTTTAAATCTAAAGTTGCTGAACATATTTTCAATGAAGGACATTTTTTGAATACTTCAAATATTAAACTCTTACGACACATTACAAACCCATGGAAACTTGATGTTGCAGAAAGTTTAGAAATTTACAAACAAAACAATAAAAAACTACTTAACAAGAATCAGGGCAATGGGTACACGTGGCTGTTTAAATTTTTACCTAACACACACAAAACATTACACAATACACAAAACACAAATTGACTACCTACCAAATCGGCAGGAAAAAATAACACAACAAACACCAATTGACTACCTACCAAATCAGTAGGAATTTTCCTAGCTTTAGGTATCTTATTGACACCCTGTTTCCTAACAGGTAGATACACCCCTTTTTACAAATCTGTACCTACAATTTTGTACCTACAATTTTTTATACCTACATTTTTATACCTACACTTTTACCCACACACGTACCTACACATACACTCCTAGTATAAATACCACAACGAATGCGAGGTTTTCTTCAGTCGAGCACTTGACACTGAAGAAGTCTGTAAGTCACAGACGAAATAGGCCTATCTGTCCGAAGATAAGCACAGTAGTAGAATTAAAAGGAATTTGCTCGTCCTTTCTAGTTTTTCTTTAAAAGAGTTATTCATTTTTTATTTTCTTTTGCAAAAGTGAAGTATTAGTGAAATGTTTTTAAATTAAACTAGAGTCTGAAGTAAAATCTGTGCTGAAATACGCCAGTGATACTTGGTGTGTATCAGTGGAGAACACTCAACGGCTGCAGGTCTTCATCAATAGATGCCTGCGGTATATAATTTGTGCATGGTGCTGCTCACAATTGGAACTCAAACATGGAGCTCCACCCTCGATGTCACCAAAAGTCGATAAAACCGGACGTAACCGGACAAAAATTACCTCACAATAGTATATTTGAAAAAAAAATCAATCAAGATTACTTTAGTGAATTATTTCTTGTCCCCAGTCATATGAGACTGGGCCAGGATTGGAATACAATTACTTTCAACATTGCCTCACTTCGATAAAACGCCACATTCAATCAGAACTCAATATGTCAAAATAGTTTTAGTTTCATATTACCTACTAATCCTCTCGGACATCAGCATAAAGTACCTTCAATCTATCTCGCACAAAGTAAACATAATGTTGCTAGCCTACATAAAAAAGAAACAATCTACCACATTTTTTTCCATTTCCCACCCCGCTTACTCACCAGAGTCGGTTTCTCCACGAACTTAATGCAGTTGTTCATTTCCGTGGGTGAGTTATCCTCGTCCGAGGAGGAAGACGACGGCGAAGTGAACAGCAGCAGTGGATCTGCGGCGTAATTTACATTTTCATCGCATTTGTTATACTTGCGGTGTTCCAGTAAATCGTAGCTACATTTCCGCGGATGATGCTTCTTGTTGCCGGCTTGTTGCTGTTCTTGCCCTGAATCACCGTCGCTGCTGCCGCTCCCGTCCACGCGGCCACAACCTCCGCTCAAGGTATCGTTAAAATATTCAACTTCCTGCATCTCACTTCCCTGTTGCCTATTTTTTTTTCTATTTTTATTGTATTCCACAATCCTTTTCAAAATCCCTGGCTGAACTTTTTTTTCTGTGCTTAAATTCACTTACACTGTTGTTTTGCGCTACAAGAAGGGTGGTACACGTCCCGAGTCCCAGCAGTGCACTTCGCTGTCCAGTGATTCACTGAGGTCGCATGATGTTCACTTCGATTTTCCTGTCGCTTTGGTTTTCCTATTTTTCAATTCGCTTGTCCTGCAGGATCATCTGTGGCTGTGGAAGGCGGCTCGGGTGGGTTTGACCGTCGCCTGCCTTCAGGATGTGACCTCCCTGGGTCGTCGGATTCTTTTTTTTATTTTAACTCGTTCACCCCGTGCTTAAATCCCGTTTCTCTTTTATCTTCATTAATTTATTACTCACTATCATGCGAGCAAACGACCAACCGACCGACCAACTGTAGTGTGTAGGTCCGGTCTCTTTTGTTTAAAATTTATTCGTTTCTGTTATAGCCAGGGCGGTGTGCGGTACAGCCAGCTGGTGGCGATTCGCGTGGCGATTTTCACATGGAGGTGGTGGGAGGCTGCTTTTGTTACTCATTCGTCAGGATTAAATTTAGCACTGCTCACCGCGGCTGGGTCGTCGTCGTCGTCGTCATCATCGTCGGCGGCCCTCGGTTGGTATTCATGACGACGCAGTCAGTCAGGATCAGATTCAATGCGATGATGACCAACAGGAGCTGGAGAGCTCGTTCGCCGGAATATGGGAATCTGCAAATGGAATAAATCACAGATAGGCGAATGAATAGCTGGGCAGACGAAGTTGATGCAGCAAAGCTGGTTGAAACATTTGATAGAATGGGACATCGAGAGGGGATTTTAAAGTCAAAATATTTAATTTGGCACTGTCGACGCCGTGACATGGCAGTCAGTGGTTACGACATGGTGGTGATGGCGTTTGAACAAAAAGTACCGGGTTGGTAGTGATGTATCATTCCGATGTGTACGCAATTCATAGAAAGTCCAGTACGGTACGTACAGCGTATCAAACTAAAACACAAAATAACTCTCGGTTCAGATTCCTTTTTGCAAATGAATGATGACAGCAGTTTTCGCCATTTCTGGTGGAGCAAATCAGGAATAAGGACACTGTTCTTACAGTTTGTTAGGGTAACCCGATTTTTATCGTATTATAAACAAAGGATTGAAGCGCTGTTTGTTTATAATTTTTGTAACTGAATTCTAAAAAATATCATCAACTTTTTTGTAACTATAATTTATATAAAATCCCCACTTTTCTACTTTTAAAAGTTGAAAAAAATTCTACTGATTTCTACAATAAATTCTTCAGGAAGCGTTATGTCATCCAAGGAGCTCCGCGTGAATATCTTTATTATTTTTGCGAATGTTCTTGGATAACCCTCCTAAAAATTTCATGAAAAAATCTACCGGACACATTTTTTTTAAATGTTAGCATCAATTTCTGAAAGTATCATGTTTATAGAATTTCTCCAGAAATGTTGACATTTGACAGAGCTCGATTACTACACACTTAGAAAATAGAACCAAACTCGGTTGAATTTCAACCGAGTTTTTATCAACTGAACGCTCGGTTTCTTGCTCGGTTCAAAACTTTACAACCGAGTTTTCGGTAGACGTTCTACGTCATATAAACGTCAAATTTATCGAACAAACCCGGTCAAAAAATCAGATCAACCGAACATTCGGTTCAATTTATTATTACCGAGAGCTGTCAAACCAAACGAATCTCGGTTCTTTTTATCAGCCCTGGATTTCATTAATAGTAATTTCAGCACGAAAAATAAAAACAATTGCATAATTGGTGAAAACGATGATTTATTACTTGCTTTCAATGTTTAAGGCACACCTATTTTTAAATACAATTTTTGCACATATTTTGTTTGTTCGTAGGGTATCGCGCCACTTGGGCGGTGGCTTCTATATTCGTCTGTTTGCCACTATAACTCAGTCAATTTTGAATATATCGAAACCCAACCTCAACGGATCGGTACATAATATTGGACTCCAACCACTTCAGAGCCCAGCAAAAAGCAGCTTTCCACTCCATGGCCCATCGTCTCTACAACATACCCATGGAAAGAGAAGATTTTGTCGAGGAAAGGAACAGGATCCACAAAGCTGAGTTGAATGGGTACGAAAAGGAGTTTGTGGATAAAATTTTAAGAAAACACGAAAGAAAGAAACACAGGAGGAATGCCACGACACTGAGGCCTGAAAAAGCGGATGTTAAAAGGATTAGTCTCCCTTTTCTATCCAAAACTAACCAACCCAATCCAAAGAGCCCTCAACCATCACGGATTTCAGTATAAAAGAGCAGCAATACCTTGAAGGATGCGCTGTGCAATCTAAAAGACAGAGTCCCAGCAGACGAAAAATCCGGAGTTTGCCAGATACCGTGCCAAAACTGCCCAACGGTGTGCATCGGGGAAACACGCCGTAAATTCAAAACTCGTCTACGTGAACACAAGAACGCATTAGAACATGGAAGAACTTGTTACGTTAGTATGTGTTTTACCGAAAAAGAAGAACTTATTTTTTTTTATTCGAACAAATATTAAAAAAAATACTGTTCCGTGCTGCCGGATGGGGAAACCCCTGCAAAAATATCCATGTGCTCCCATCATCCAAACTATTTGCTGATACAATCGCAGATATGAAGACATAAACACCTTTGCACACTACGAAATTCAGCTCGAAATCGCGTCGCCATACATGCCCGAAATGCAATCGGGTCAATCCACTCTGCATCGCGCCTTTAGTTCGGGCGGCCGAACCGGAATTCAACATCATCGATACTTGATTCAAGCGATCTACAAGAGACTAGCACTCATACGAACCGATGCGAGAGCGAAGAGAAGAAGCGGACACTCATCCCAGGCAACTACTCTCGTTTCATTCCCTTCTGGTATACCCTCGGGAGTCTACGAAGAATGTGTATCGTGTTTGTGGATCGGGCTAGTCTTCCTTAGATCGTCCAACAGATCAGTCGATCGCTGCTCAATGTCAATCGGGCAAAATCGGTCCGCGGTTACGATGAAAACGCTTCAGTGTGGCGCCCGCGCTAGGCAAACTTTGTAAACTACGGATCCCGTATTCTGGGTTTCGCGAAAATGCCCTCTGGCATCAAGCATGGCAAAGGCGGAAGGAGCAGCATCGGAGATGGATGCCATGTCAGCAGTTACGGGCGTGCAGCAATAGCCTCCCGAAAGCGAAAAATATAATGAATTGTGAGGGAAGAGCGGTAAATAAAAGTTCAAACACATCTCTTTTGTACGTTGATATTCTTTAGAGCATGACACAAAAAGACTTACACAACAAACTTGTGATTCTAGTGTGGCAATGCACACCACAACACTAGGACATACTACAGATTGGAAGCAAGCGAAACTGCTTAAAAATGTCCGAAAAGCCACGCAACTGAACGCATGGGTATCCATGTATTTTAGTGTGGGTCATGGGAACCGTTTTCTCAGATCAAAGCTTTTTTGGTTCCGTTTCGAGTCCTGAGCATCTGTGTAAAATTTGAGCACGATCGGTTGCGTCTAAACTTTACGCATTGCAATTGAAATTTGTATGTGATTTTGTATGGGAAAACATACTTTTTTTCATTTTTGTCATAAGTTGAAAAAGTTTGTCTGAAACTTTTTAACCGATACTGTAAAATTATAGCCTAGGATGTTCTGAAAAACTTTGTTGAAAACCGCATAGCGATCCGATGCTTGTAAAAATAGTTATAACCAACGAACCGCATGCATGTGTTTATGTTTTAACATGTAAAAGAATAACAATAGCAACAAAATCATGCTGTTTCGCCAAGCAATGCCAACGCTATAATATTTTTTATAAGCATCAGATCACTTCGCGGTCTTCGACAAAGTTTTTCAGGGCACCCTAGGCTATGTTTTCACTACACGGTTTCAGAAAAATCGAGCTTGTTATGAGAAAAATGCAAAAAAAGTGTGTTTTCCTATGTAAAACCCCATAAAAACTTCAAACGTGATGCGCAAAACGTAGACATACCCGATCGTGCCCAAATTTTGCACATTTATTTGGGTCCTGAAATGGGATCAAAAAAGCTTTGATCTGATGGGATACCATTGAATTTTTCATTTTTCCATATAAACGATGACCTACTCTATTATGCTCCAAAATGCATTGCTCCAATTATATCCTCTCTTTCCCACTTGACCAAGCTGAGAATTCAGTAAAAAACAAAGCTTCCCGACGACTACTGCACATAGTAGGATTGTAGTATTAGTGATCTACGTAGTCAGTCCGACATCGTCCTGTCGATGGGCAACAACGAGCCCGAAACCGGTCGACTCAAAAGGTAATTTTATCTCCTTTTTAACGTTGTAAGAATAATAAGTGGTGTGTCCTGTCTCCCGTCGCGTCTTATTAGTGTTGTCGAGGTTCTTACGTTAGCGCAAATCCCAAGAATTGAAGTTTTGAACCCTCCTCCCTCAGCCCAGACTGATAAGAGCAACGATGGACGGTGTGCAGAACAGCGTAAGGATTTCGGATCTCGACGGGGACTGTCAAGTTTACCACTTTTCGATTCTGCATCATCAGCGGTACTCACGTGCGCCTGTCGGATCCCTTCATCCGGGCTCTGGATGTTTACCTTCACAACTCCTCGATTTAAAGACCTTCGATTTTCATAGTTGATCACGAATTCCGAGTCACCCAACATGAGCGGATTTAGCTCATCGATGCACTTGGATTGTCGCTGTATATTCTCTGGTGAACTTCCAGATTGGTGCTTCCACTTTCTGCTAAACGTGTTCATCAATACAGACAAAATGCCTGATCTCTGTGCTTTTGGCTGCTCTTCTCGTCGAGGATATGCTTCCTGTACCGACACGCGCTTTGTTGTTGTCCCCTCGATTACCAACCTCTGCTTTGGCGGAGCCGCGAAATTGCCACATCGCTTCTGGTTTTTCTCGAAGCGCTTTTTTGTAGGCAGTGTCCTAGAATAACTGTCCGGAATTTACAGGTCATCTATTTTCCCGAGCAATTCAGTTTCGAAGCAATCGCCGGTCGGCTTGTTGGTGCGCTCCGGGCTTCGCTGGAGTTCTTTCTCTTCATCTGCTTCCTGAGAGAGTGCTCTCATTGTATCTTCCGTCGCATAATGGCTTTTGCGATGCTTATGCTGGTCTACACTCATAATTTGCTGGTGGTAGCCCAGATAGTTACTGGCTGCCACGCTGGTCGAATATCTTGGGCCGTAGACTGTCCACCCAAGATTTGTCCGAACAGCGATCGGTTCCATCGGATTTCCCACCCTTGCTTCCATCGGAGCAAACGAATGAATATTGTTCGCACCGATGAGCAGTTGTGGCTGACCTTCGTAGGACTCTATAGGAAGTCCTCGCAAGTGGGGATACTGCGCAGCGATCTCCTCGTAGTCTAGCTTCTGGTGCGGTAGCTTCAGTTTTTGGACTGTGTGGACAGTGTGCAGCAACGTTTTGTCACCTTCGTTAGCACTCGAACTTGATGTCCACAGACTCATCCGCCGTGAATCCTCCACTCTAGAAACGTCTCCTGTCCACCGGATGGTCAATCGCTCTTGTACTCCGACCGCGCCCAGACGGTCGGCGAGCTTTTGATCCATCAGCGTGACGGAAGCACCTTCATCCAGGAACGCCAACACTGGAGTCGTTTTTCCCTTACAGTGCAACTGTACTGGAACGATCCGGAACAAGACCGCGCAGTTTGCATGGACGTTTGCACTTAACGTATTTTCGACCGGATGCGTTGACGAGTTGTGGAATTCTCTGCGGTGGGTATTCTCCTTGCTGATATTTGCTGCTGAATTGGTGGTCACGCTGTGACAGTATAGTCCGGCGTGCTCCTCACTTTCCTCTGGTTGAGGAATTGTGATGGATTGGTGTAGCTGCTCAAACTCCATGTCGACATTGGCTTCGCAAGCATCTGCTACTATATCCATCAGGAAGTCCGTAAGTGTTCGCAAAGTTACTTCGCCACGTCTTCTACGGTAGTGGACCCACTCGCGCTTTTCACGATCCGGTAGCTTTGCGACCAGCGACTTGATCAGCAACGGGTTCACGAGATGCTGCCGCATATCCGCCGCCTCCATATGGTCGCAGAGTTGTTCCACCGTGTTTCCGAATGGGATTAAACTCTTCAGGCTGTCCGGTTGAGGAGGATCTAGTCGATTGATTTTGTCCAGCAGGCTTTCAAGAAGCTGCTCAGGACGGCCGTAATGGCGACGCAGCTTCTCGATAACCCTTGGGATTGTTTCGGGAAGAAGAAGCTGTCCGCTCACCAACTCGAGAGCATCTCCTTCGAGCGCTTCCTGCAGCCGCATCAGATTTTCATGGTTCATGTAGCCACATGTTGCGTTAGATGCTTTGTAGGCGGCGTAAAACAGTGGCCACTGTGCTGGTTTGCCCGAAAATTTGGGGAGCTTGTACGTTAGCCCCTGCCTGGCAGCGAGCTGTGCCTTTGTCGATCTGGGCTGCTGTTGTCCCAGCCCGTTTTGGCTTCCACTGTTGACCTGCTTCCAGTTTCTCAACGACACATTTTTCCTGACCTTTTCCCCCATAGACGAATCGGAACTCTGGCTGTGCCGATCCGAATTTTCGCAGTTTTCGCCCTCGGTACCTTCGTCGTCTTCCTCGGACTCCATGATGTTCGCTTTCATCAGCTTCATCGCGTTTTGGTTGGATTTGCCGGATGGACTCACAAACATAACATCCGAAAAGCTTTTCGACGCTGGCTTTAGCACCTTGCCGCCCGAGAGCCCCGCTAACTCCTTGTCCAAGTCCGCCATCTGCTTCTCGAACGACTCCCGGTTCACTTTCATCCACTGGATTTGGCCTCTCTTCTTCTGGAGCATCTTCGCCTGCCAAGCACCTTTTTCTTCTTCTTCCTCTGCACTCATTTGTAGCTCCATCTCCATCTTCTTCTTTTCGAACGCCCGCTGCATCTCCTGCTCCTTCTTCCGCAGCTGCATTTCCACTTCCAGCTCTTCCAAATGCCGCTTTTGACGATCTTCTAGCGCTCTGACTCTGGTTTCAACGATAGATGCCCCCGAGCGAGAGTTGACGCTGGCTTTGTCAGACTCTTCGGTTTGCTTCCGACTGCGAGTCTGCTTCTTCCGTTTTTGATACTCCAGGGCTTTCTCCTGACAGGCCTCGCTGTAGCAGTACCAATTTTTGGGTAGTTTACTTGACTGGATACCCACGCATCGGATGTGAAAACACCTCGTACATCCATCACATTCAACCATCATTTCGTCACAGATCGAGGCACCGCATTGTCGTGACCAAAGCTACCAACCCTGACACTTGTCCACAGCTCTGTAACTGCAGTGAGGAATCTACAAATCCTCGCACTGCCGATCAATTTCACTTTCGGCGCTCCCCGACTGGCAGAGTGCCGAACCAATCGCACCAATCAGTCCTGGTGCTCCTGACTCCGTCCGTCGTTTTCAGCTTCAGTCTATCAACTGGTTTGCGGTCCGTTTTCGTGATGCTCTGTAGCACGTTGGCATCGTTTTTTCTTGTTCGTTTCTGACAGTCGCTTTCACTGTGAAGCAATGGGCGATCTCGCCATATAGAAATGGGGATGTCTCTTTTTTTAAGTATCGATTAATAAGTAAATTCATTTTTCGCTTTTTATATTTTTTTATTCTGTTCCCAATCTCATATCCTACAATCCCTCTCACCCCTACTCTCCTGCATCGAATGTTTCACAATTTGGTTCAAGTTTTCCTTCATACTAGAACAGCACACATACTGGAAAAACTTGTAATTAGAAGGCACGAAATGTTGCTAATTGGCAAATTGAGAGATGAAATTTGTGAAAAAAATCGCGTTCTGGTGGGATTCGAACCCACGACTCCGTATTCGCTAGACCGGCGCTTT
Organism: Aedes albopictus; assembly: GCF_035046485.1. Taxonomy (NCBI): domain Eukaryota; kingdom Metazoa; phylum Arthropoda; class Insecta; order Diptera; family Culicidae; genus Aedes; species Aedes albopictus. Next base: position 56,309,398 of record NC_085137.1, on the reverse strand, counting down.
AACCAACTAAGCCACAGAACAGGTAATGGTTCTGCGGAATAGAAAGCCAAACTGACTCCGAAGCCGCACCATGAACACTCCTATTTCACAAACTCATCTCTCTTTTCGACTTAGATGCCAATCCACAACACACTCCTGTTTGTGCCCACTACTTACAAGTGCGAGCGAGTTATTTATATGAAGCCGAGACTTACTCTCGCACTCCGCATACCTAGCCACCAGGCAGTTTGTTTTGCTGGTGTCTAATTAGTATGCGTCGAGAGCTCGGCACGGTCGGACGCTCGGACGACCGAACTGCGCCAAGTGACGCAAGCAAGGGTACAATGATACATATTGCCCATTTTACTGGCATTTTACCAGGTTAGCTGGTATGTCTGAAACATACTGGAAAAACTTGTAATTAGAAGGCACGAAATGTTGCTAATTGGCAAATTGAGAGATGAAATTTGTGAAAAAAATCGCGTTCTGGTGGGATTCGAACCCACGACTCCGTATTCGCTAGACCGGCGCTTTAACCAACTAAGCCACAGAACAGGTAATGGTTCTGCTTGTCTGTTATGCGGATGGTTTGGATATTATTGCTAGAACATTTGTAACGGTGGCAGAATGCGGCTGGTGCATGCTGGTAGGTGGGACTGAGCGAGACTGGCCAAGCCTTGGCAGCGATGTTACGATAGACGGGAATATTTTCGAGGTGGTAAAGGAATTCGTCTACCTCCCCAAGCAACACACATGTTATAATAGAGTTACGACAGCGCAAGTTTTGGTTGTATAGAAGTTTATTTGACGTAATTTTAACATTGTGTTGAAATAACGTAAAATAAACTTCTATACAACCAAAACTTGCGCTGTCGTAACTTTTATATAACATGTGTGTTGCTTGGGTCGGTTTCTTGCTAACGGCTGACAATAACGTGAGCCGTTAAATACGAAGGCGCATCATCAGTGGAAGTCTTGCCAACTACGGGCTCCAGAAGAAACTGCGGTCCAAAAAGATTCACCCCCGTACCAAATGTACCATGTACAAAACGCTAATAAGACTGGTAGTGGTGCAAGCACTCTGAGTTTTCGTTCGACGCGTGCTGAGGACGATCTTCGGCGGCGTGCAGGAGAACGGTGTGTGGCGGAGAAGGATGAACAATGAGCTCGCTGCACTCTACGGTGAACCCATCATCCTGAAAGTGGCTACAGCTGGACGTATACGGTGGGCAGGGCAAGTTGCAAGAATGCCGGACAACAACCCTGCGAAGTTGGTGTTTGCTAACCATCCGGTTGATACAAGAAGGAGTGGAGTGCAAAGTCTACGCTCCATACAAATTTAAATTTTTTGTATGGACGAAAGTCTACGAGGAGGGAGGCGGTCTGAGATAGCCAAAATTTGGTCTACGTAGTTTATGAACAGCCCCTTTTTTGCCAAAAATATCGCTGAAGAAATTTCAGAAGGAATTTAAAAAAATGCAAGATTTTCTGACAAAACAGGATTGTTTTACAAATCCATAGATGGATTTTCTGAAAAAAATTCAGGAGCAATACCTGAAGAAACACCTGGAAACCCCTGGTGGAATGCGTAAGAAAATCTATCGAGATATTTTTGGAACAAGAGCCCTGGAGAAATCCCCTAATAATAATCCATAACATTTTTTTTTCAATAAATTCCCGGAGGAATCCATAGAGAAATGCCTAGAGGTAAATCCTGGAATTTATGAGAAAATATACCCACCGGAATTACTGATGAAATCTCTGTGTGAGTTTCTGCTCGATTCTCCACAAGAATATCTTCCAGCCTTTCCGATAGAATTCTTTCAAGAAATTCTGAAAGAATCTGCAAAAAAGGAATGAAGGCATCCTTGGAGGATTTTCTAAGACTGTCTCACGGAATCCTTGGAGCAATTTTTGGAAGGGATACGTCTTGAAGGAATACCTAAAGGATGGTAAAAAAATATTGCGAGTTCCCTTAGTATTTTTTATAGAATTTCTAAAGCAATTCCTAAAGCAAATTCTTAAGAAAGCGTCTGCGAATTTTTTTAAGGAGTTCTGAATTCTGATTTATAATGTATCCGTGAATCATTTTCCTAAAAAAATGCATAACCAAATTTTGAGACAGTTCATGGAAGGTTTTCTAGATGAAGGCTTTGCAAAAACCTTCGAAGGAATCTCTATGGAAAAAAAATAGGAAATTCGTCAATGCCTAAAACAATCCACGCAAGATTTTTTTAAAGAAATTTTTGAAGTACATATTTTCTAAAGAAATCCATGTAACATTTTTGGAAACTATCCGTGCAAGACTTTAAAATGAGAGTTCTTGAAGAAATTTCCGGAGGGCATTCCAAAGTCTAAAGGGATCCCTAGAAGATTTTGTGATTTTCTTTACGATTTTCTGGATTTTATGTATCTAAATCTACGAGGAGTTTCCAAAAAAGTCCCCGAAAGAGTTTCCTTAACACTCCCTGGGAGATTTTTTCAGGAACTCATGAAAGGTTTTTTTTAAATGAATCCAAGGATAGGTTTCAGAAAGAGTCCATAATGAAATTATAGAAAAATGTGAGGAAGTTTTTCAATGTATTCATCGGAGAAACTTGTTAAGAAATCTCTGGATCAAAATCTGCGATTTTCTGAAAACATTATTAGTCGAATTTATAACAAAAACCATAGGAAATTTCCTGAAAGAATTCCTCGAAAAAAAATGTGAAGATGTAAGGGGGTTCCTATAACAATCCCTGCAAAAAAAATCCGAATGGATCTCACATTTTTTTTTCAGATTCTCTAAGAAAGATATCTTAGGAAGATTTTCTGACAAAAATTCAGATGTTCAAACAAAATACCTGTGACAATTTCTAAAGCAAACCCCGGATAAGATTTGGAAGGATTTTCAGAAAACTTAAACTTCGTGGAGGAAATTCTGCAGAAACTCATATACGACTACCTTACACAACTCTTTGTGAAATTTCTGGAGGAATCCCTCAACAACTTCCAATTTCTCTACAAATTAAGAAATTGGAAGTTGTTGTGGGAATTTCTGGTGAAATCATTGGAAGAATTTCCAAAGTAACCTCAGCAAAATTTTTAGAAGAACCTTTGAAACATTTCCTGAAAAATTCAAGAACAGTTTCTCAAGGCATCTCTGAAAGTTTCATTAAAGGAATCTCTCGATAAATTTATGAATAAATGTCTAAAGAAGTTTCTGAAGAAGTCTCTGAACGATTTTTCAAAAGAATTCCTGGAGGGATTTCTGTTCAAAAGTGGATGAATTTCAGAAGTAGATCATGCCAGATGCTTTGAAAGAATTCGTTGTTTTTTTAGAATTGCAAGAGTTTCTAAACAAATCCTTGAAGAAAATTTCCGAATGAATTCATTAAAGATTTTTCGAAAGAATCCATTAGGGAATTTTTGTCCAAATATTTGGACAAATTTCCGAAAGAATAAGAAAGAATTTTTAGAAAGATTTCAAAAAGATTTTTTAAAAGAGTTTCCGAAGAAATTTTTGGTAGTTTTTCTAACGGAATCTCCAATAAACTCTTCAAACGAATGGCTAGAGAAATTTTTGAATAAATATTCAGAGGAATTTCTGTAGCAATTCCTGGGTAAATTTCTCAAACAATCTCTGAAATCATGAAGGAAGTGGTGAAGCGATTCATGCCAGCTTTCGCAAAAGAATTCTTTATGATACTTCTCTAGGAACACATGGAACATTTTCTGAAATAATTTGTACCATGATGATTTGATTTGGAAATTTTCTTCACAGACCGTCGTAATGAAGTTGAACATTCTGGGTTGACTTACTATTATTTAACACCGCAGAATTTCAACAAAAGGCGACCGAACAGATAGCGGTACAAACCTACACTACTCGTACAGAAAGATCGTTCGGCAAATACTGCACAACCAGTAACCACGCTCTATCAAGTGCTTGTTACGAGTCTCTAAATATTCAAACGATCCCCATGATGAATTTTAGAATAGAACTCTGGAGGAATTTCTGAAGCAATTCCTGGAAAGTTTTTGAAGCAATTCATAAAGGAATTCCAGGGTGAATCCTCGGAGACATATTCAAAGGCATCCTTGAATGAGTTTCTGAACTTTTTTTTATTTTTTTGGGACATTTATCCAAATAACGTTGTTGCGTATGTCTGTTGCTAAAAATATTGGCTTTTGAAACAACCATACATATGTTTGGAGATTTCAATCAGCTAGCGAGATTCGTTATTAAGCGAGAATTACTAATATATGCCAAAAACTACAATCCATTTTTTAAAACTCAGTTTACGAATTTTTACGAAAACAGTTTCACGAATTTTCTGAGAAACTAACGCATAAATTTCCCTCTGGACGTTTAATGGAACTCCTCGTATTAGCCAGTCAAACTTCTACTGGAGTAACTCCCCTGAAACTACTTTTGAGCTATTTGCTCTAGAAAACTTAGTAATTTAACTAAACCAATCGATTCAAAGATGCCATTTGATAGAAAATTCAATAATCTTTCGAATAAGGGTGAAAAAAACTTCTATAAGTTTGACCATTTTAAAGGTAGAGCCAGTTAAGGCAATAATAATCAAAAACATGGAAAGTTCAATAACTACGTAACGGTTCAGATTTGACCATATGCGCAAAACAATTTTTTTCACCATTTATAGTCCTCTATCACCCTTTAAAAAGCTTGCACACACGAACCTAACACCCTGTATAAATTAAAAAAAAAATTAAAAAGGCAGACTTTCCAAGTAGTTTTTTAGCTATGGTTTTCTCGGACTACTCTTTAAGCCATTTCCAGACGAAATTAGAAATTTTCCAAAGATTTCGAATAGAAATTTGTCGGAGAGCTTCTGCAAAAAAAATATATACCGAAGAATTTCTTGAAAGAATACCCTGCAAAAATTCCTTGAGAAATTCGCCGAGTAACTGCTGGAGTATTTCAAGAAAATCCAAGTGAAATAAATTCCTGAAGTATTTCTTAAATTGCTAGGAAAATTTCAAAACGACCTGGAGGAAACTTCTGAAGTAATTTCTCAAAATTATATTTGAAAGACTTAGTTTGTCCTGATGCAATTTGTCCAATAACTCCTAAAGAAATTACTCGTCCAGAAGAACTCCTGAAGTGATTTTCTAGGCCATTTAAAATTCAAACAAATAACTCTCATGTGATTTTCCTGAGAAGCCTCTTAATGTATTTGAAGAAGAACATTTGATAAAATTTTGCGATAAATTCCAGGAGGAACTCGCAAAAGATCTGCTGCAGGTAGATCTCGAAGAACTTTCGTGAAGAGTCGAGTAATTTCCAAGACCGTCAAGATCTTAGGCAATGACATTATTTTTTCCTCCCCTGTTGGGGAAATTAAGCCACTGCGTCCAATAGGCTGAACTTTTGTTGCATGTCCCATTTTGATATTCGCATCTAGCCAGCTAATTACCATGTATCAAGTAATCAGCTACTGCCACGACGCGTTGTCTCCCAGTCAGGTGCAATGGAATTGATAAACTCCAAGACCTTCCCAGGTTTTGCAGACCAGACCTCACTGGGTTGCAAGCAACCACTATTTAGAAATCTTTGCCTGCGCATGTATAAAGCACCACAACTGCAAAGCAGATGCTCCGAGGCTTCACGTTCCGTATTACAGAAACGACAGATATCACTCTGAATATGGCCAATATTTTTCAAGTGATACCTGCTCGGGCAGTGTCCAGTTACTAGGTCAGTGTATGTACATAGAGCTCTCTTGTTGAGCTCTAGGAGCTTTTTGGTTTTATAAGCATTTGGTGTTATAAATCGTTTTGACTGATTGCAATTTTTGACATCCATCCAATTGGATATCACCCTCTGCTCAGCCCAGCGTTTCAGATCCATTTTAATTGTACAGTTTGATATACCACAGAATGGTTCTGGGCCAGCAAACTGTAAATTGGAACCACTTTTAGCAAGCTCGTCTGCCATTTCATTCCCTTCAATGCCACAGTGACCTGGAACCTAGTATAAGTTTACTGAATTCCCTTGCCACAGCCGGCGCAGTGAAAAAATACATTCCCAGACAGGCTTTGAAGTACATTTGTAAGCGCACAATGCTTTTAGTGCAGCTTGGCTATCTGAGAAAATACAAATATTTGCATATCTGTATTTTCTCTCAAGGCAGATATTTGCGCATTTCAAAATAGCAAGAATCTCTGCATGAAACACCGTAGGATAGTGTCCCATCGCCACTGAAATTTTTATTCCAGGGCCGTATATTCCTGCTCCCGTTTTAATTCCAACTTTTGAGCCATCTGTATAGAATTTGATTGATCCTTGACGAACAGTGGGACCTTCGACTTCCCAATCTGCACGAGTTGTTTCGTGCAACTTGTAAGGAACATCATGGTTCTCCACAGGTTTCATCCAGTCTTTAATCATTTTCATTACTGGCCTATTTTGGAAGTATTGTGAAATGCTCAGGTGACCTACAAGATCACCTGGCATGAAATTTTCAACTCGTTCAAGTCTCAGCAATTCCTTTTCTGCTTCTAATTGCACGTACTCGTGCAAAGGTAGCAGATTGAGAATCGCAACTAAAGCTTTTGATGGAGTGCTTCGCATCGCTCCTGTAACAGCAATGGACGCAAGATGTTGAATTTTCGCAAGCTTTGATTGCGTGGTAGCCTCTTTTGTTTTTGGCCACCAGACAAACGAAGCAGTATAAATCCACATTATCATTTTTGGTTTCAAGCCCCACTTCCTGCCAATAGTTTTGGAGCATAACCAGAACGCACTTGTTGCCTTACCGATCACGGACTCATTGACATACTTCAGAACCAATGAGTCAACCCTCTTATATTTTTCTTCTCCAGTGGATGCAATCTCAAAACCATCTCGAATTAACATAATTTTGAAAACTCACAAAGAAAAGCTCAAACAGACCACCCCTGTTCAATGTTAAAAACACACTCCCTATACCCAGCAACTCATGTGAAAATCATCACACACGTCTAATGATCTCACCTCGACTCAGTGCATCCTATTTGTCTCAATCCTAATCGCAATCAAACGAAACCGATTTGCTCCGTCTCGCCAGGCACATAACGCAGATAACCCAAGACGACCGCAGCCACGGAGACATACAACTTCTATCTCGGTCTCGGTTTAATCAATTTTATTACTTACCTACAAATGGGCGATGAGCGAAATACAGGAATAAAAAAGTTCTCCCGACTTCACGTCAATGAACGAATCCATTTCAGACCGTGGTAGCGTACCGAGCAGTTTAGCATTTCGTCTAGTGAGGAACAGATAGGTATACCTATTACTAGGTTTCTGCTGAGTGCAGTCGAGCTAGCTAACCACGAGAACGATTACGATAGAGTCGACAAACGAGGACGACCATAGGACAACGATGGATGTTAAGCAGCCAAAGCTTGAAGTCCGCCTGCCAGATTTGCACATACATCGAGCAGCTATAGGGACATAGGACCCAGCCAGGGAAATAAACATCAACGAAGGCATACAGAAGTAGGTAGACATCGTCGTCGACGACAACGACGACAGTTATCCTCTGCTTTAACCCCAAGTCTGCTCGTCGGTCGGCGGCACTCCATGATGGTGGGGTATCATTTGCTATGATTCACCATCCCCACACAAAGCAACAGCGAAGAAGGAAACTCCAAAAGACGACGGAAGAAAGTGAAAGTTTCCGGGACCGGCAAAACGGAACAGCAAGCGACAGTCACGGCTCGTCGAGCTGCGACCATTCGTGAAAAGTGCCGTTCGAGAAAATGATAGGTTTAATGTGAGTTTGGAAAAGTTGGTTTGGGATTTGATTTCTGTTGTGGAATCATTCCGACTTTGAATTTTATCTACTTTTGACTAAGGTTTTACAACTGTAAGAACAACGACAAACAACTTCAAAAAGGTGCAACTCAAGTTATCTCCATCACTGCGATGACCTTCCGTCGTGCGAACGTCGTCTTCAGTCGGTATTGATAAATGAATTAACGTCAAACGTCGATCAGCTATCAAATTGTGGTTTACGACAACGTTCATAAAACGATGAGGGTATGCAGTTTGATAGAATGTTGTCTTATTGGATTTTTTAGAGCTTATTTGCCAACTAAGTGAAACAAAAAAGAAACAGACGTTAAATAAAAATGAACCCAAATGGATCGGCATGAGTTAAGAAAGAAGGAATGTGGAATATAAATAGAACAGAAATGAAACAGAAATGGAACATTGCATAAGATGAAATTAAACAGCAATTGTACAGAAATTAAACAAAAGTTAAGTAGCAATGAAACAGAAATCATACGTATATTAAATTGAAAATGAAACAATAAGCATTGAAAATGACTAAAAATAATAATGGGACAGAAATCGATCAGCAATGTAACCTACAAGAAAAATAAATTAAGCAAAAATGAAAGAAAAAAAATGAACAAAAATGGATTTGAAACAGAACATAAATATTGATAAAACAGAGATTAAGCAAAAATAGAACAAGAATTAGTCATAAATTGCACAAAAATATCTTTTACGGAACGGAAATGAAATAGAAATTAAATAAATATCAAATAGAGGTGGAACAGAAATTGAACAAAAAATATATCAAAAAGGAATGGATGGAGCCAAGACCGTGCACAGGGGGGGGTTTGGTTTGGGGATTAACCCCACCCCATTACCGCTGTTCCATACATTAAGCACCCATCTTCCTTTTGCCGAAATTGGGAAAACCAATCTCTTGGTGCCATCTATGTGTACGGGCCTGGATGGAGCAGAAATGAAACACAAATCAAGCGGAAAACAAACAGAAATTCAACAGTAAAAGGAAAACAAAAACAAATTTAGATCAATAGTACAGAACAGAAACCAGAAACGAAACATATTGGAGTCAGGCATAAATCAGAGACTAAAAAATGAGCGCATAAATGAAAAATAACTTGTAAAAAAAATATTAGTCAAATGGAAATGGATCAGAAATGCAAAACAAACAAGTAACAGAAGTGAAAAGAGCGGAACAGACATAGGAAAGAAACGTTACTGAAGTGAAACATTAACAAAAGAAACATAACAGAAATAGAACAAGATTGATGCAGAAGTAAAACAAAAAAAGGAAGAGATATGGCGCAGAAACTAAACATATTTATATATACGGACCGGGAATAGATCAGAAAGACAACATAAATTAGACATTAATAAAACAGACGGGCGCTTGAAAAGAAGTTAACCAAGGTCGACTGTGGAAACGAGTTCAGTTCTATGCCTACTGGCGACGGAGATAGTCGAGTGACTTTGTAGCTTGAAGGTCTCCCTTAGGTAGGCTTGAAGATCTCCCTTCGCACCAGATCAAACCGAAGAGGAAGTAATTAATTTTGTCGCGGACATCTCCAATGCCCATCCTACGTTGATCAAAGTGACAAAGCTAGTTCCTCGAGGAAAAAGCTTGGCCGATCTCTCGTTCGTTTCATTTAAATTAGCTGTATGCAAATCCTACTCACGAGTCGTCGGCGACGCCTGGTATTGGCCAGATGGAATTACTGTTCGCCCTTTCGAGCTTAATCCAAAAAACGGATCAGCCGCACGCCTTCCGAATACCCAATGATTTCTCCAACATCCACGGAAATAACTACATCCGCCAATACGAATCAACACCCGGGACGCAAACGATTAAGCACAGTGGAAGCCCCAAAGCCCCCCAACACAGTCGAGCTTATCCAGCCTGCGTTCTACAGTCGTCCCGGTCCTGTGTCTGGGACCGGCAGTGGGGTCTTCCAGCCTGTGCAACCAGGCAAGTACCCACTCAATATGAAATGTATCCGCTCTGAAGTCGTTCCACACTACAGCTCCACCGAACTGATTCCTCCAACATCCACTGAAGTCACTGAAGCGGCCAATACGTATCAACACCCGGGACGCAAACAATTAAGCACAGTGGAAGCCCCAGAGCCCCCCAACACAGTCGAGCCTATCCAGCCTGCGTTCTACAGTCGTCCCGGTCCTGTGTTTGGGACCGGCAGTGGGGTCTTCCAGTCTGTGCAACCAGGCAAGTACCCACTTAATATGAAATGTATCCGCTCTGGAGTCGTTCCACACTACAGCTCCACTGAACTGATTTCTCCAACATCCACGGAAATAACTACATCCGCCAATACGAATCAACACCCGGGACGCAAACGATTAAGCACAGTGGAAGCCCCAAAGCCCCCCAACACAGTCGAGCTTATCCAGCCTGCGTTCTACAGTCGCCCCGGTCCTGTGATTGGGTCCGGCCATGGGGTCTTCCAGCCTGTGCAGCCAGGCAAGTACCCTCAATACAAAACCTCTGTATGCTCTGATGCTGTTCCTGTCCGTAGCCCTTATCGTGTTTCCGGCACCACTGATGTTTCGGCTCCGGGATGCACGCCTGCTCGCTCCATGGAAGACCTCAATCCCCTCATCACAGTCGAGCCATTCCTGCCAGCGACCTGCAGCCATCCCGGTCCTGTGTATGAGCAAGGAGAAGGGGTCTTCCAAACCCTTCCAGCAGGCAAGTTTTTCCACCATCCGAACAATATATCTTCTGTTAGGTCTACCGCTCTTCCAGAACACGCCATACGGACTTCGATCACCAGGCTGTCCTCACCTGTCACATCGTCAATTCTGGTCTATTACCAGAATGTTGGAGGCATTAACACCAGTATAACAGACTACAAGCTCGCATGCAGTGACGCAAGTTACGATGTTTATGTATTCACCGAAACGTGGCTGAATGAGAATACTCTATCAAATCAACTGTTTGATAGCACTTATTCTGTCTATCGTCAAGATCGATCATCTTTAAACAGTCGCAAGCACTCCGGCGGCGGTGTCTTGCTTGCCATTCGTTCCCGCTTCAAATCGCGCATCCTAAAGCCTCCTGAGTGTTCTGTGGTTGAGCATCTGTGGGTAGCGATAACCACCCAAGTCAATACCATCTTTGTTTGTGTGGTATACATTCCGCCTGACATGGTGACCAACGATGTCGTAATCTCTAAACATATTGGTTCTCTGGATTGGATCGTTTCCCAAATGGACGTTAAGGACGACCTGCTCATTCTTGGTGATTTCAATCTCAGTGGGATCATCTGGCAACAAGATTCAATGGAAACCTACTTTCCCAACCCTGCGCACTCGTCCATGTCGCTCACTTCACGGAACCTGCTGGACGCGTACTGCACCGCTGGACTAAAGCAGCTCAACTCAATCAAAAACGATAACGGAAGGACGCTGTTTATACAGATCTTTCCGCGGCATTCGACAAAATGAACCATGCGATTGCCCTTGCCAAATTTGAAAAATTGGGTTTCGATGGCAACTCACTCAACTGGCTTCGCTCTTATCTGACCGGTCGTAGTATGTCAGTTAAAATTGGTGATCATGTATCACTGCCATTTTTGGTCACTTCTGGTGTCCCACAAGGAAGCCATCTTGGACCGTTTTTGTTTTTGATGTATATGAACGATGTCAATTTTATCCTAAAATGTTTAACATTATCGTACGCTGATGATCTGAAGCTTTACCAGGTTATTAAAACTCCAAATGATGCATCTTTCCTGCAGCAGGAACTTCAGACTTTTGCTGATTGGTGCCATCGTAATCGGATGCTATTGAATGCTTCGAAATGTTCGATTATATCTTTTGGTCGAAAGCATTTGCCGTATCAACACAACTACCACTTAGATAATACTAGCTTAAAGCGTGAGACTACAGTTAAAGATTTGGGAGTTATGCTAGACAGCAAACTGTCCTTCAAACATCACGTGTCGTATATTGTGTCCAAGGCTTCCTCTCAATTAGGGTTCATTTTTCGCTTCGCAAAAAAATTCAAGGATGTTTATTGCTTGAAAGCATTGTATTGCTCTTTGGTTCGTCCTATTTTAGAATACTCTTCTGTAGTTTGGGCACCGTACTACATGTCTGATATCCAACGAATTGAAGGAATACAGCGCAAATTCGTTCGATTCGCCCTCCGATTTCTTTACTGGAGAGATCCTTTTAACTTGCCCAGCTATGAAGACCGTTGTCGGCTCATTAACCTGGAACTTCTTCAAGCAAGGAGAAATGTTGCCAAATCATGTTTCATCGGTGATCTCTTGCAGAATAACATCGACTGTCCTGAGTTACTCGGGAAAATTAAAATAAATACTCGCAGACGTAGTCTACGGTCGCACTCATTTTTAAGTTTGAATTACTCTAGAACCAACTATGCTGTTAACGAACCGTTTCGAAGTATGTGCAGTGTTTTCAATAGATGTTATGAGGTTTTTGATTTTCATGTTTCCCGTGCAGTTAATAAGAGTAGATTTAAGAAGATTTTATGTTAGTTTTAAGTAGTTAAGTTTTAAGTATTTGTCAAGGTATTTGTCATTGGGGTGGATATTTTACCTGTTGACAGTAATAATGAATAAACCCATGAAGGAATAAAAGCGCCCGTCTAGCGAATTGGGAGTCGTGAGTTCGAGTCTCACTGGAGTATGTGGATTTCTTTTCAAATCTCAATTTGTTCATCGAGCACATGTTTCTGTTGTGCACATGGATGTCAAAGCATTTTCAACAGTGTTGTATAACAGTAGTTCCTAGTAGCAGAGGAAGCAGCTTAGAACTTTCCGGGAGAAGGGAAAAGACCGGAATGAGGCCTTGTCCATAATCCTGAATAAGGAGAGCGAGCCCACTTCCTCAAAACGCTCGAGAAACGACCTAGACAAATCCGCCACAGAGGACCCCAAACAAAAAAGGGTGAAGCACCATCTGGATCCGAGAGAGTGCGCCCAACAGTCCACAAACAGCGCGCCTCAGAAAAACGTGTCTGGACAACAAAACCCACCCATGAGGAAAACAGCTGGTATCAGCTACAGCTACAAAAGCGTGAAGGTAGGGATAATACCCAAAGACTTTCCCACCGTCCAACTCACTACAGCCCAGCTAGATCTTCTACAAGAAGCACTCCTGCTCAGAGTAGTTCAACAACGAAACGAGCCAATAAAACCCAAATTCAACAACCTCATCTACAAGTCCGGTTACATGGTTCTAATCTGTAAGGATCAAGAGACTGCTGAGTGGTTAAAGCGAATATCCCCATCCATGAAACCCTGGGAAGGTGCAGAGCTGATGGCAATGGACGAAGTGGCGATTCCACGTCCAGAGATGATTCGAGCATTCTTCCCACAAAGCTCCAGTTATGACGACGACCGAATAAAGGCTCTCATAGAGAGCCAAAATGACATCACAACAACTAATTGGCGTATTGTGAAACGATCCATTCTGAAAGACATTCATGTCGAATGGATCTTCACAGTAGAGGGTGCGTCGATGGAAAAGTTGAAGAAGTCCAAATACACCCTCAACTACCGATTTGGTGAAATCCAACTAAGGAAGATTACAGATCAACCGACTGCCGATACCGCCAATCCGACTGGAAGGCCGACCCAAGAGCAATCTGAGGAGGCCTCCTGTTCGGGCAAGGTTAGTAAATCTCACCCCAAAAGCACCATAAAGGCTAGTCAGTCCGCCTCTAAAGGAAAAGCTCGAAGCTTACATGCGACTCCCTGCTCTAGTGGTACCAAACCAAAGGTATCTAAACAGGGCAAAGGGAGTGCAAAAAGCGACAGTTTGACCACAGAGGCGAAACTGGCGGGCCAGGTCGCTATAGGGAAGAGAAACAACCCAAACTGTAACACCAAACGACACCCTGATGATCCGCAACATCCAAAGCCGGATAGTCGTCGTCCGAAAAAAGCGGGAACCCCGGAAATGGCGACTAAAGTTCTGCAAGTGAACCTCCACCATGCTGAGAGCGCCACGGGTGTGCTCTGTCGGAGGTTCACCAAAGAGAATCTAACCGTGGCCCTCACTCAAGAGCCATGGGTCAATAAATCCAGAATACAAGGTATTCCACAACACTCATGTAAGTTGGTATATGATGACATCCAGCTTTCTCCTAGAGCGGTTATTTTATTACATAACAACTGTAAATACTTTCCAATTTCAGAATTCATAAAAAGGGACATCGTAGCTGTCAGGATCGAGGTACCTTCCGCTAGAGGGAGTAGAGAGATCTTGATGGTCTCGGCATACTTCCCAGGTGACGTGGACGAAATCCCTCCTCCAGAAATAGCTGCGCTCGTAGCCTCCAGCCACCGACACAACATCCCCTTCGTCATAGGGTGTGACACAAACACCGTATGGGGAAGTACAAATATAAACACCAGAGGTGAGTACCTGTTACAGTTTCTCTCTTCCAAGAACATTGACATTTGTAATGTTGGTGACAAGCCCACGTTTGAAAACTTCATTCGTCAGGATGTTTCGGACTTGACTCTATGTAGTCGGTCTATCTCTGATAAAATAAAAAACTGGCATGTTTCTGAAGAAATATCAATGTCAGACCACAAACACATCATCTTCGAATGGCAAGGGGGTCTAACGATAGAAAAAACGTTTAAAGATCCTAAGAAAACTGATTGGGAATCCTACTCAGCTATCCTACAATCTGAAGAGTACATCATAGAAAGTCACATCAAGTCCATTACACAATTGGAAGATGCGTCCAAATCCATTAAAAGCAAAATCCTTAATGCCTACCAAGAGAGCTGTCCAACTAAATCAATTAGTTCGAGCAGAGACGTTCCATGGTGGAATAAAACTCTTGAGAAGCTTAGGAAAACTGCGCGTAGGGAATTCAATCGTGCCAAGCGAACCGGCGATTGGAGCCTATACAGAAAAGCCCTGACGAACTACAACAAAGAAATAAGGTCAGCCAAACGGAAATCGTGGATTCTAATGTGTGAAAGCATAGAGAATACACCCGTAGTTGCCAGACTCCAAAAAACTCTTTCAAAAGACCACTCCAATGGTGTGGGTAGCCTCCGAAAGACGGATGGTTCGCTCACTGTAGAGCCTTGCGATACACTGAGCGAATTGTTAAAGATCCACTTCCCTGATTCAATCCCTGAGTCGAGCATCGGCGACCAAGACACTGGAATTGCTGTCTCAGATCCACAAGAGATCCAATCATGGATTTCTGGATCTAAAAAAGACGCAATAAAGGTTGCAAAGGAAGCTTTCACTCGGGCCAGGGTTGAGAGGGCTGTGAGATCTTTCGAGCCATTTAAGTCTCCTGGCATGGATGGAATATTCCCAGCGTTGATCCAAAAAGAGGAGAAAACACTGGTTCCACCCTTGGTTGAGATTTTTAGGGCAAGTCTGATTTTGGGGCATATACCCAATGATTGGCGTCAAATCCGGGCTGTCTTCATTCCGAAGGCAGGAAAGAGAGATAAAACCAACCCCAAAGCATTCAGGCCGATAAGTTTATCCTCTGTAATGCTCAAAATTATGGAAAAGGTACTATGCGAGTACATAAATCACAAATTTATGAAAGCAATGCCTTTGTCAAAAAACCAATTCGCTTATCAAAGTGGAAAATCTACGATCTCGGCACTACATACGGTAGTTCAAAAGATCGAAAAAACACTTAATGCAAAAGAAATTGCTCTTGTAGCATTTCTTGATATTGAGGGCGCATTCGATAACGCTTCTTATTCGTCTATAAGGTCAGCAATGTTGAGGAGAAAATTCGATCCATGCATTGTTACCATGCTAGCTAATCGAAAAATCTCCTCTGAGCTTAGCGGTTCATACATTACTGTTGAAGCAACAAGGGGGTGTCCGCAAGGCGGAGTGCTTTCTCCTTTGTTGTGGTCACTGGTGGTGGATGAGCTTCTAGACAGCTTAGAGAGAAGAGGCTTCGAAGTGGTTGGATATGCTGATGACGTTGTCATTATTGTACGAGGCAAATTCGAAAGTGTTATCGTGGAAAGAATGCAATCTGCCCTAAATCACACTTTTTCCTGGTGTCATAAGGAACAACTAGGCATAAATCCTACAAAAACTTCCATTATCCCTTTCACCAAACGGAGGAAGGTTCAACTGAAACCCCTTTTCTTGAATCATACACAACTAGTTTATTCAAGCGAAGTAAAGTATCTAGGTGTCATACTCGACGCAAAACTGAATTGGAACTCTCATCTCCAATCAGTTGTGCAGAAAGGTCTCAATACACTTTGGGTTTGTTCAAAAACCCTGGGTAAAAGATGGGGCGTAAAACCAAGTATGATCATGTGGATATATAAAACCATTGTTCGTCCCAGGACTACTTACGCTTCCCTTGTCTGGTGGCCTAAAACTAATGAGGCTGCTGCAAGGGCGAAGCTCAACAAAATCCAACGCACCGCTTGCATAGCTATCACTGGTGCAGTTCGTAGTACACCCACTTTGGCACTAAACGCAATGCTTCACCTGCCCCGGTTAGATCAATCCATAAAGCTGGAAGCGGAGAAAAGTGCTCTAAGGTTAAAGAGAACAAAAACACAGCTGTCGGGAGACCTTACGGGTCACCTCAGCATATTAAATGAATTTGCCCGCTAAATCCCGCAATAGGAATTTGTAGTGACTGGATGGAAACGGTAGTCAATTATGACTTACCTTACGATGTGTTCATTCCTTCCCGCCAGGAGTGGGAAGGAGGTGGACCCAGCGTTCCAACAGGCTCTATAAATTTCTTCACAGATGGTTCGAAAATGAATAATCTGACAGGCTCCGGAATCTATGGCCCTAGAACAAAAATCTCTGTCCACTTAGGACAGTGGCCCACAGTATTTCAGGCGGAAATATATGCAATATTAGAATGCGTGTTATTATGCCTGAGGAGAAAGTATAGGTTTGCAAAAATATGTATTTTCTCTGACAGCCAAGCGGCACTTAAGTCGCTTAATAACAACACTTGTAACTCAAAGCTAGTGTGGGAATGCATTCTGGCTTTGAAAAACTTATCCATACGCAATCGAGTCTACCTATATTGGATCCCAGGACATATGGGTCTAGAGGGAAACGAGATTGCTGATGAGCTAGCCAGGAATGGATCTAATGAAAGGTTCATTGGCCCTGAGCCCTTCTGCGGGATCTCAGACTGCTCTGTAAAAATGGAACTGAACAAATATATGGTCAGTCAAATCACATCAAACTGGAATGCACTTCCCCATACGAGCCAATCCAAAAGGCTCGTAACGATAAACCCCAAGAAAACCCAACAACTATTAGGTCTCAACAAAAGGGATCTCAACATCTACACCGGTCTAATAACTGGACACTGCCCCTGCAGATACCATCTACAAAAGATCGGAGCAATCCAAACCTCAAATTGCCGCTTCTGTGACGAGGAGAGTGAAACATCAGAACACATTCTCTGCTATTGCAGTGCACTCACTCAACGTAGGTTCAAAGTTCTCAGCAAGCCCTTTTTAGGGCCTGCTGACATATGGATCTTATCTCCCAAGGACGTGGTTGGCATATGGATCTTATCTCCCAAGCACGTGGTTGGCTTCATAAAGCTAGTCTCGCCAGAATGGAGGAGTCACATACTGTAACTCAGGATCTCTATTCATCAATAATAGATGGTCTTGAGTTCAGTCGATACCAAGGTATCTCAGTGACAAATATGTTACTGAGATAACTTGCGTACCTCACAGCAAAAGGGTATATCACGATAGTTCTAAAATCTGGACGCAGTGATCTTCACCCGACAAACGAGAGAGAACAGTAGTTCCTCCGAAAATATTACCAGAAGTTCCTCTAAGAATTCACCAATTAATTATTCTAGGAGTTTCTACTTATTTTTTTATAATTTCCCTTCCAGAAATATTCTACGAATTCCTTCGGCACTTTGATCAATTCAGGTTTTCAAAATTTCTCCGGAAATTCTAGTGTAATTTTTTCTAGGTATCCTTCCGGATTTTTTTCGGAAATTTTATCATAAGTTTTTTTTTGGGTTTTTCTCATCGTAGTTATTCTGAGAATTATTCCAAGAGTTCTTTCACGGATTCCGTCAGTAAATCCTTCAGAATTTCCTTTCTTTTTAACTAGGATCTTTCCAAAATTTTATTTTTTCAGCTGTTTTTTTGTAACTTTTTAAGCAATTCATCCAAGACGCATTGTACGAATTTCCTCAGAAATCCCAGTAGAGATTCTTCCAGGAGTTTTTGCACGAGTTCTTCGGCACATTTTACCAGAATTTCCGTTGGGAGCTCTTGCATGAGTTGTTTTACAAACTCCTTCAATATGTCCGTTGAGAGTCCTTACCGGAGCTTCTCAGGAATTATTCCACGCCTTCAGGAATTATTATTATGAGTACACTTTGAAAAAAAAAAAAAAAAAGTTGCTCTGAAAATGCTTCCATCAGATCCACCTTATTTGTAACACATGAATCTCTGGGAATAAAATCACAAGTTATTCTGGAATTTCTGGAGTTGTTTTGGGATACCTTCAAGGAGTCTCACATGGAATTCATCCAAGAAATGCTTCAAGAATCTCCCACTAATTCTTCCACGATTGCCCATATGTATTATTCAAAACATCCCTCTAGATTTTAACCAGAAACTCTTCGGAGAATTCTTCAATTAGCTCTTCCTTAAAGTTTTTAGGCCCTGAGGGAGGTCCAATATCAACAACAAGTTTTTAGATGCTCCTCCGGAAATTAACGAGTTCCTTCGGAATTTTTCACTGGAAATTTTGCTCAGGATAACTTGCAGAGATTATTGTCGGGGTTCCTCCGGTAGTTTTTGTAGGTATTTCTCCTCTGGGAGATCTTTCACTAGCTTTTGTAGGAATTTGTCCAGGACTTTCGCCGCAAATTCCTCCAAGTGTTCATTAGGGAATCCTTATAGGAACTTTAACATATCAGGAGCTCTAAGATAAACTCCTGAGGAACACCTGGTAAAATTCCTGAAGGGAATGCTGGAGATCCTCCTTGAGGAATTCCTGAAGGATTGTTTGAAATGTTCATCAGAGAAAGTCTTGGATAATTTTCCAAAAAAAAAAAAAATCTTGAAAAAAAATACCATTAGTTTTGAAAAAGTTCTCTAAAAAAGTTCAAGAAGGAACTCTGATAAAGGATAATTGGAAGAACTCTTGGAGCAATTTCCGTAATGCTATTAACAACTTCCTGAGAAACTGCTGGGAGAATAATGAAATATTCTAAATAATAATAACGAAATTCTTGAAGAAAATGCCGAAATAATTTTTCGCAGGATTTTCTGAAATTTTTTTCAGTGGAAATTTTGAGACAATTTTTCATGGTACCCTAATCCGGGGTCAAATTGATCACTTTAAAACAACTTTTGCGGATAACATTAGTGCCAATTCAAATATTGCCAGTTGCATCAAATATTGCAAGAATTTCTGTAAAACCGGTACCCAGTGGATCTCCATGGAACCATGTGACAGAATTCTGTTCAACATATTTAAACTTTAAGTTAAATAACTCAAAAAAAAAAAATGAAATGCCACTTTGGGGCGAAATTGATCAGTATACAATTAAGCATCGGTTGGAAAGGAAAATTTGCTTCCCCGCTTAATTTTGCTCTTCTAAAACCGAATAACGCGTTTAAAATCTTACAACTAGTGAATTAAATACTTTAAATGCAAAATTAAATTTTGAAACTTTTCCTTAAAGCACTGATCAATTTGACCCCGGTTTACGGTACTCTTGGGGGAATTCTCAGATGAGCTCCTGGAGGAATTGCTGCCTAAAGAAACTCCTAGTGAAATATCTGTTTGCATTTCTGAATAAAAACCAAGAAACTCCCGGATAAACTTCCGCAGGAATGCCCAGAGGAACTTCAGAAGATATTCGCAGTGAAAGTATTGGAAAAAATCCAGGTGCTATTTATAAAAAAAATCTATGGAGAAATTTCATATTAAACTGCTCGATATCTCTCAGATAAGATTCCAGGAACAAAAAAAAATTGGAGCTCTAGGTGGAATTAAAGCTTGAACTCCTGGAAGAAACTCAGGTGTAGCTGCTGGAAATTAGAGGTGGAACATTTGGAAAACTTCTAAATGGAACTTCTGAAGAAGTCGCATGTGTAACTCTGCAATAAATTCAGATACTCCTAGATAAAACCTCTGATCAAACTCCTTGTGAAATCCTAGATAGAACTGCTGGAAAAATTTGAAGTTAAATTTCTGAAGGAGTTCCATGTGGACCAACTGGGAAAAAATCCATAGAACCTCTGAAGATATTCCTGATGAAGTTCTGGATAAACCATAAACGGAACTCCTGAAGGTATTTGGAACTAATGGAGAAATTCCAGTTTGAACTAGGTGAAAATGTTGGGGAAGCTCCATTCCAAACTCCTAAAAACTTAAATTAAACTTTTTGAAAAAAAAAAAAATGATGTAGCTTGGCAAATATGTTATGAAACTCCTGGTGAAGTCTCAGGTTGAGCTTCTAGAAGAGTCCCAGATGAAATTCTTGGAAGAACCTTAGATAAATTAAGCGTTACTCTATAAAATTCTTAAATGATACTTATAAATTGTGTGGCTTCGTGGTCGTGCGGCTATGGTCACCAAGCCTTTAGTCGCATCGTGCTAAGGAGCACGGGTTCGATTCCCGCCGCAGCTGTCAGGAAAAGTTTTCGGCTGTGCCACTGGGCGTTACATGCTAGTACGTTGTCTAGTGTCGTGCTTCCTTCAAAGAGCAAATAGCTCACTAGAAAGCATAAAACGTGTCAGTGTCTTTAAATTCATATTAGATGAAACTCTTATGATTTTTTTTAGAAATTTCAAATGACACTGCTGTAAAAATTTCTGGTTAAATTCCTGGAAGAACTCCAAGTTATACTCCTGCAGTTATCTCAGATGAACTCTTGGAAAAATCGAAGATTGAGCTTCTGCAAAAAATCTAGATGGAATTCTTGGAGAAATGTTAGATGGACATTCTGGAGGAATCCCAGAAGGAATTACTGAAGCAATCCTTGGTGGATCTTTTGGAGGAATTGCTAGTTGAACTACTTGAAGTTTTGGAACTCTTGAAATAATTTCAGGTAAGACTTTTGGGCGAATCTGAAGTGGAACCTCTATGAGAAATCCAGGTGAAACTCATGGAAAATTCCAGAAGGCGTTTCTAGAGACATCTCAGCTAAAAGTTCTGGTAGAATCTCAGATGGAAATTTCAGAAAATTCCAGGTCGAGCTGCTGCCAATGTTCTAAGTGGAAAAATCCCGGGCGAGGCACCTGCAGAAACTCTAGTGAACCTCCTGGGTAAGTCTCAAGTATTCAAGAAATCGATGGAGATCTAGGAAAAGTTCAAGATAAAAATGCAGGATCAAGTCGAATTCCTGGAAAAAAAATCACACTTGAAACTCCTTGAGAATCTCCTGACAGAGATACAGATGTAATTCCCAAAGGAACTCCATGGTTATACTTCTGGAAGAATCCCAGATAAAACTGCTGGAAAAATCGCAGATGGGACTCCTGAAAATATTGCAAATGTAACTCCTTGACATTTTCGGAACTGTCATAAATTTGAACTAAAAAAATTGAGCATTACTAAAAACGACATGAAATAACAGTAGAACAGAAATGTAATTAAAATGAAACATAAATAAATTCAAAAGTGTGCGAATTCAACCAAAATTAAATCGACAAGGAGCATAAATAGAAAAGTAATCGAACGGACTTTAACCTTTCAAGACGCGCGCTATCAAGCAACTGAAACTGCACCGCGCTCGCGCTGTATACGACGAGCGAGGTTTTTTGGTAGTGTTGTACTTTTTACAACAGCGCGCGTGCTGAAGGGTTAAGTAAAAAGAGATAAAACAGAAATAAATCTGAGCAGGAACCGTTATGGACCAAGAAAAGAACGGAAATAAAACAAATGTGAATGTAAAATAAAACAGAAACGGACGAAAAACTTGAAAACACATATTACAAATGGAAAGCAATTGGAATAGACGAAGAACAAAATTGGAACAGAATAGAAACAAGATTGGAAAAGAAATGGCATAAAGCTGGGACAGGAATCAAATAGCAAACAGAGGTAGACAGAAATGTATCTTGAATTGAACAGGAAATGAAAAAAGAAAAGAAACAAACATGGAACAGAAATGGTACAGTAACAGAATACAAGTAGAGCGGAATATATATAAAGATGGAAGAGAAACGGAGCAGAAACGGAAAGAAATATAAATAAAATGAAACAGAAATGCACATAAATGGAAAGAAAATGAAACAGAAATGGTTCAGAACAGTAACAGAAATCTAACGGAAATCGAAAATAAATTGAATACAAAAGAGCAAGAACGGAACAGAAATGATACATTAATAGATAGGAAATTGAATATAGATGTGACAGACATATAACAGGAATGGAAAAGCAAGAGATCAAAATATCAAGGATGGTACAGAAATAAAGCAGGTAGGGAATTAAGGGGCCCATATAGCCACATCGGTAAACGCGCGAATATTCAATAAAAACATCAATGTTCCAAAACTGAGCGG
Source organism: Aedes albopictus (assembly GCF_035046485.1). Classification (NCBI taxonomy): domain Eukaryota; kingdom Metazoa; phylum Arthropoda; class Insecta; order Diptera; family Culicidae; genus Aedes; species Aedes albopictus. The sequence goes on along the minus strand of NC_085137.1, from coordinate 56,287,092 downwards.
GAATGAATCAATGCTATGGAGAATTTCAGGAATGCATTGAATTATGGGAATTATGATTCATAAATTTTCCACACTTTCTCCAAAATTGAACAGTAGAGTAGAGTAGAGTTAGGTAAAGTAGAATAGGGTAAAGTAAGGTGAAATAGAGCAGAGAAGAGTAGAGTAGAGTAAAGTAGAGTAGATTAGTGTTGAATAGAGTTAAGTAGAATAAAGTAAAATAGGGTAGAGTAGAGTAGAGCAGAGCAGAATAGAGTAGAGTAGATCAGACTAGATTGGTGTAGAGTAAAGTAAAGTAGAGAAGAGTAGAATTACAAGTTGAGTAGATTAGAGTAGGGTAGAGAAAAGTAATTTAAAGTAGGATAAAGTAGAGTAGGGTAGAGAAGAGTTGAGTAGTGCAGAGTACATTAGAGTAAATTAGATCAAAGTAGAGTAGTAGAGTAAAGTAGTAAGTAAATTAAGTAGAGTAGAGTAAGGTAGAGTAGAGTAGAGTAGAGTTGGGTAAAGTAGAGTAGGGTAGAGTAGAGTGAAGTAGAGTAGAGAAGAGTAGAGCAGAGAAGAGTAGAGTAGAGTAGAGTAGAGTAGAGTAGAGTAGAGTAGAGTAGAGTAGAGTAGAGTAGAGTAGAGTAGAGTAGAGTAGAGTAGAGTAGAGTAGAGTAGAGTAGAGAAGAGTAGAGTAGAGTAGAGTAGAATAGAGTAGAGTAGAGTAGAGTAGAGTAAAGTAGAGTAGAGTAAAGTAGAGTAGAGTAGAGTAGAGTAGAGTAGAGTAGAGTAGAGTAGAGTAGAGTAGAGTATAGTAGAGTAGAGTAGAGTAGAGTAGAGTAGAGTAGAGTAGAGTAGAGTAGAGTAGAGTAGAGTAGAGAAGAGTAGAGTAGAGTAGAGTAGAATAGAGTAGAGTAGAGTAGAGTAGAGTAAAGTAGAGTAGAGTAGAGTAGAGTAGAGTAGAGTAGAGTAGAGTAGAGTAGAGTAGAGTAGAGTAGAGTAGAGTAGAGTAGAGTAGAGTAGAGTAGAGTAGAGTAGAGTAGAGTAGAGTAGAGTAGAGTAGAGTAGAGTAGAGTAGAGTAGAGTAGAGTAGAGTAGAGTAGAGTAGAGAAGAGTAGAGTAGAGTAGAGTAGAATAGAGTAGAGTAGAGTAGAGTAGAGTAAAGTAGAGTAGAGTAGAGTAGAGTAGAGTAAACTAGAGCATAGTAGAGTAGTATTAAAGTAGAGTAAGTAGAGTAAAGTATAGTAGAGAAGAGTAGAGTTGAGTAATGTAAAGTAGAGTAAAGTAAAGTAGGGTAGAATAGAGCAAAGTAGAGCAGATTAGAGTAAAGTAGATTAGACTAAAGTGGGGTAGAGTAAAGCTGAGTATAGTAGAGTAGAATATAAAAGAGTAGAAGTACAAGTTGAATAGATTAGATAAAAGTATCAAAGAGTAGAGTAAAGTAGAGGAGAGTAGAATATAGTACAGTAGAGTACAGAGTTTGTTTATTTTTTTCCAATGTCCTTATCTATATAAACATTTACAAGAAACTTACCAGTATTATCTTGAACCCCTCCCAATCAGCTATAACAAAAAACTTCAACAAAGTTAGTCCGCAATCAATCGATTTTCGATGCTCATTTTCTTTCAATCCTATCCTAATACTTCTTCAACTGTCGTTCCCATTTAAAGTTTCTGGGTAGACACGACCATTCGAATGATGGTTGGAATTTAAATAAAAGAAAAAGGCCATCGCATCGATGGACCAAGTTTGACTCGTAGTGGACTACCAGTTTCAGTTCAGTATCAGAAAATTGGACGATGTGGTGGGGGACTGGCTTGGATCGGTTTTGTTGCTTGCCTTGGGACAGCAGACTATGTTGAGCTTGTTTACATTTAGTCTGCTTTTTTCGCTGCATGAAAAATATCAGATAACAAAGTCCGTTCCAAAAACCAAAAGAATTTCATGAAGCATGTGTAATTGGTCGGCCAATGCATTCTAGCCTTAGTTTGTTGGTTTAAACTAGTTACATAGTTTTTTGAACATCCAATCACAGTAAGAGTAACATCCTGTAACAATCAATCATTTCAAAAAAGGCATAAAGATGCACCAGTGGTCTGACGAACTTTAACCAATGAATTATCAATCACCTATCAAACCGTACCAGCTCTGACCATCCTGGGGTATTGTTTGGCCAAGTCTGCTGGACAGGACGAGAAAACCGAATCGAACTGACAAAAGAAAAACAGCAAACAGTCCAGCCACTCCTCCACCCCCAGCTCTTATCACTGGAAAAGTTCGTCTCTCGGAATGCTGGCTGGATCACTGATACCCATCAATATCAACCAGAAACGACACGGCTTCGTTTTCCCGATAGCCAAGACATGTCTAGCCACATGATTGTTGGTATGTTTCTTGTCTCGATTTTTTTTTGCTCTGATTCACCCACCCGCCCGGACCGGACCAAGAGGGAAGAGAAGTTTTGTTGTTGATTTCTTTTGATACCCCGGACTTGCTTGCAGCTTCGAAGATGATAAATGAGCTTGGGGACTTGGCTTTATGTCCTTGCGATTTCTATCCCCTTCTACCTCCAGTGCAGTGGCGGTCGTCTTCCATCGTACCGTGTGACAGGACATCAAGATTAATTGCACAAGGATCTGCCTTTAATCTACTAATGCACTTTGCGATGTGATGACGATGTGGCCGGTGGAGTGCAATGTGAAGGCTAGCCGAGCGGAAATGGTAACAAATCTTGAATGAAGGCAATTCATCAGCATTTGCTAGGTTAAGGGGCCCGGGGAACTGTTGATGGTTAGTGGCTGTCATATTCAATTGTATAGGTTACATCAATCAAAAATCTGGGAAGTTGATTAAAGTGATTATTCTTTTGGTAAACTTACAAAAGCTGGAGAAAACTCTTCATTGTTATAAGTAACAGGATTCACGTAATTTTGGAACGGTTTGGAACGAACTCACCATCCTCGATAAACATTTCAGTCACTCCAAACCAAAAAACAGACGCAGAAGCATACCCCCTCTCTTGTCAATATAGGGTCAAGTGGGGTAAAATGCCATTTTTCAAACTTTCATCGTTTTCAATGATAATTAGTCTTATTTGTTAGGCTTTCAAAGTGGTAACAGCAACTAGACAATATTTGATTGATACTTCAGCAAAATTATTCACTGAACTATTGCATTTTCAAAGATTTTTAGTGATTTTAAAAACTGATTCGTAAAACGGAAGTGGTGCAAAACGACCATCTGCCATGGGGTAAGATGCCACTTCATGAAAACATTAAAAAATACGTTCCTCAGTTTTCGTTCATTTCCGACACCTAACCCACCCCGTCAATTACGAAGACTGTTGTCACCGTTAAGTGGCCAATTTTCCGGCTTCTACTGGAATAGACAAGTATCAGCAGGGGCCACAAAACGCCGAGGCCCCGATCTACCACGAAAGCTATCATCGAAGTCACCTAGTTTGGCCATCCATCCGAGTGCCCTTCCAAGGAACCACGTGGGCGTTGCCCTACCAAGTCTCTACCAACGTTCGTCGACTACCACAAGGCCGCCGGGCGAGTTTCGGATCCCTGGCGGTGAACCCATCGTCACGTGGAGGATCTCGACCGACCAGCGACCGCCTACCCCGGCTACCCGCGGCTACAACGCTCTCGGCTGGCAGTCCCGTTCAACACCAAGCTCCTACCAACGTTCGCCGGCTACCGCCAAGCCACCGGTGAGTCTCGGATCTCTGGCGGTGAACCATCCGTCACGATTGAGGATACCTGCCAGCAATCGACCAACCCTATCGACCACTCCGTCTACATCCACCGACCGCCAGGACGTCCTCGGTTGCCAAGTGTGTCCCGTCGCCCATCGCCGAATAGATCACCGAAAGTCAAATTTACATTTTCTCATCAGGGCTCCCACATCCGAAACACCCCCTACTATCTACGCCCTGGGACCCGGGAGACAGAAGACGGCCTTGAGTGCCGACCTCGGAAGCGGCCGTCGGCTGAAGACCAGCTGCTTGGGGCTTTGGCCAGTTCCCGTCTGGGATTGAGCAGCTTCTCCCGGGGTCAAATTGTTTCAAACCCGTCAACCATAGCTTATCACGTAAGCTAATGGAACATCCATTAATTATGTCACACAAAAATTTCTCGCTTCAACCCCCCTACCCCCGCAGTTTTTGTATGATGCCTCTGATTTTTTTGTATGGGTCATCACACTTTGCTGAATTCTCTTTCCTATCGAAACGTGACGTTATTTTTTAAGTTCCCCTTCAATTTTCATGATGGCTTTGCATGTGAAGGATTTTCCATAGGAAACCATTCTTCTGTAACAGATTAGCGAGAAATCTCATTAAAGCTTGTAATCTCCCTACATACAAACTCTGCCGCTGTTTTCCATCCAATCATCCACGAAAACGACCCATTACCGAGTGAAAATCAATTTTACACATCCCAAACCGACTGTTTTAATTATCATCGAACCAATAAACAAGTCGATTGCGACCATCAACAGCCAACATAATCACATTGTCCTCCACTTTGTTTCACGTTACATCCGCCGTGAGTCCCCGAACATAGGAAAGCTTTTCATCACCATTTGACTGCTCGCTTACAACAATGGCTGAGTGGTTCCTTTGGCTTTCAGCTAGGTACCTACCTAGCTATTGGTTTGGTACGAACGAAACGAAGACACAAAGTGATCGATCGTTGTTGGTTTTTGGGTAGGAACGTGAATTTTCGGTTTGCAGCTGCACTCTCCACTCTGTCACACAGTTCTGGCTCTGGGGCGAGTGATTGATGTTGGCTTTTCATCTTGTTCGGCGGCACATTCCGCACACCCATTTGGCAAATGAGGTGGCTCCTAGTTAGCACGTACCGTCAAGTGGAGGCGAATTGGTCACATTTGCAAGCATAGTTTTTGTGATTTTATTTGTTCAATACAACCTCGTAATTTTTGGCTATATCAATTCTTCAGTTTATCAATACATTTTTTGAATTTGCACGTCAAACACTACCGAAACTCAAACTTACATAACTGTTAATATCAAGGAATTATTCAAAGTTTTATTCTGGATGAACCTGTCAGTTGTTGAACAAAGCTCTTAAGGCGAAACTGGAAGCATTTTTTCATTTTTTTGGTTTTTGATTTTTCAATAAATAACGAAGCAATATTTTCAAAATCGGTTTTCGTGCACATGTAGAGCATGGATCATAGTATCTTCTGAATTTTTTTGTGGTGGAAAAAGTTTTCCATTTTTGCAGAAACCATTTTTTTGTGAAATTTTATTCAAAAATGGTTTCTGCAAAAACGAAAAACATTTTCCACCACGAAATGAAAAACAGGAGATACCTTGATTCATACTCTACATATGCACGAAAACCGATTTTGAAAATATTGCTTCGTTATTTTATAAAAAATCAAAAACCAAAAAGTGAGGAAATGGATCCAGTTTCGCGGAACATCAAAATACCCCTTTGGGGCCGTTCATAAACCACGTAGACTTTTTGGGGGGATGGGGGGGGGGGGGGGGGGTCTGGCCATAGTCTACGCTCCATACAAATTTTAAAATTTTTGTATGGACGAAAGTCTACGAGGGGGGAGGGGGGTGTCTGAGATGGTTAAAATTTGGTCTACGTGGTTTATGAACAGCCCCTTTGCAATTTTGCATGCAAACTTTATAATCACAAATCTCACGAACAACGCATCGAAGGGTTCATGCAAATATGGATACGTCCATGAATTACGTCACGCAAAAATTGCTCATTTTCAACTTAAAATTTGGGAATGTTCTATGAATTATCCATGTTTTTTTCCGAAATTCTTCCAGAAATTCCTCTAGAGGAACCTCCAGAAAATCCACCAAGAACTCTTCTAGAAAACCTTTCATGCTGAAGAAATTCCTCCAAAAGTACGTTTAATTGGCAAATTAAGAGATAAATTTGTGAAAAAAATAACCACTTGTTTTGGTGATATTCAAACCCACGACTCCGTATCGCTAGTCCGGCGCTTTAACCAACTAAGCCACAGTATAAGTTACAGTTCTGCGGAATAGAAAGTCAAACTGGATTCCAAGCACCACCCTTACCGAGTCCGTCTTTCACAACTGTATCTCTCTTTCGGCTCTTAGATGCCAATCTCCACCAAACACCAAACGTATCTGTCAAAGGATAAGCAAAATAGGGCGGAATTAAAATGTACAAAACTGATTACACTCATTCGAAGAAATGTTTGAGTTAATATCCAGAGAAATAATTGCAAAAGTTCCTAGAGAAATTCCTGAATGAACTCGTTACTCAAGCCACTTCATGGGAAATTCTAAAAATAACTCCTGTGGAAACTTCAGCCGTAATTCCTGAAGGAATTCTTGTGGCAGTTTCCAGTGTTGGTAAAATCACACTCGAAGCACACTCATGAACCGCTCCTGCGCGAGCAAACTCGCGCGCGATTCTGAATCATTTTCTCACGCGCGAGATTTTCATGCAAAATCTCGCTCTCACGAATCAAGCGCCGAAATCTCGTTCGCTTGTAAAACGAATCCAAATCAATTTGAACGACATCCAATGTTGTTGTACGATAGGTTTGCTTTTGTTTTATCATATAATCCTAAAAACATCGATGTAACTAATAAGAATACCAAGAAATAAAGCAATGAGTGAAATCGCGAGTCAACTCATGCATGATTTTTTCGGCGGTGAGTTTGGCGAGTCAAGAATCGCGCATGAAAAAACTCAAGCATGAGATTTGAGAATTTGAGTTTCTACCAACACTGGCAGTTTCTGAAGGATCTCCGGGAAAAATATCTGCTTGTCGGAGCTCCTAGGGACATATGAATGCATTAAGGACAAACGTCTTGAAATCCTGCTTCAACATTGCATCGAAACTTCAAACGCACAAATCTCAAGATGCAAGCTTCAAACAACAATGTATTTCATTATTCTGTTCTTGCTCACTTGTAATCAGCTTAAAATCAAAAGTTCAGGTGCACTGGTTTTGTTTACGAAGAGATTTGTGCCCTCGAAATCGTGAGTAGGTACCAAAGTCGGCCATTGTGGCGGCCATTTTGGGATTCTAACAAGTCTGTCCTTATGATGATGATTAACCTGGGCTTGTTAGGGGAATATCTGTAAATCAAAAGGACATCGCGTTAAGTACTGTTCCTTTGAATTCTACTAAGAATTTGCATCCTTTGACAGATACGTATTTCGACCTCAACTGTAAGGTCGTCTTCAGTGTCTTGTACTTGAATGTCCTTAACTGAGCCTATTCATCTTTTACCTGAGGGAGAGCGAAGGGAGGAATAAGGGATGGGATAGGGAAAGGGAAGGTAAGGGAATAGGGTCGACATAATCGCATAAGCGCACTACAACGGGTTCAAACAGCGCCCTGAAAAGGGCACTGTAAAAAACAAGCGTAAAGTAAGCCTATAGCTACTTGCCACAACTGGTTCAGAACAACAGAACATCCTGAAGATTCAGGCTTCTTAGGTCAGTTTCACTTCATCAAGTGTTTACCGAGTACTCGGAAACGCAGTTGCGTAAAAACTGGGTAGTTACATATCAAATGATTCAAAGTTCCAAAGTCGGATTCTCAGCTAAGATATACAAATGAAGCAGCCTGTTGTGATGGACAAAATCATAAGTAGGAAAACCACATTGAGTTATCTCAATTGCGTTTCTGCTAATCGCTGCTTGACGTAATGCCGAGAAGAGATGTTGGTTTTTGAGCATCCAATTGGAATCCATTGAAAGATAAATAGGACAATCCATGCGACTTCCAATATGGAATCGTAAGGTACGTGTTCAAAAGTATCCTGGAAATCCGAGAAAACACCCAAACAAAATTGTGTTTGAATGAATGCTTTTCCGATATAGTAAACAACATTGTGGAAACAAATCACAGTGGACTTTCCATTTTGGTAACCATGTTGGTTCCCATGGAGAGGCATGTTTGCTAGAAAAACATCACGGCACAATGGTCCAATTTTGAGAAAAGCTGGCAGAAACTCAATTTTTGAACATGTCTTACATGGGATATAGTATATTGGGCATTCATCGCACTAACTGGCATTTAAAAAAAATTGAAATATTGATTTTGTATCTTGTTACAGCACTGAATAGCTGCTGATGGAAAAAGTGCTGAATTTTTCATAAAGAACACAAATAAGTTCAACCACTACAAAAGTCTATTGATATAAGTAATACAATTGCTTTCAAAAGTTTATTTGTAAGTTCTTGTATATATCAGTCATCTGCAATGAAGCAAGAGATCGAAATAACACTTTTGGCTACAAAATTGACATTACATGTCATTAGTACGAGAAATTTTTACAGTTCGACTTCAAAGTGTCTTACAAAACGCTCCCCGCTACTCCCCGCGGGGAGATTCCGTTCAAATGCTCGTTTATGTATGCAGAATCAGTTAAAGAAAAATGCAACTGCCAAGAGCTGCAAAAACAATAGCGCCATGATGATATGTGTATAGTAAAATTGTATGAAAAACATCAATTTTGTTCAGATTTTGTTCGAAGAAATCGACAAAAAATTAAAATGCCTTTCAAATAAAATTGAGCGATAAATCATGATCCAATACAACATTCATATTGCCTAAAACTAGCAGACTACTATGATTTGGCAATTTTTGCCAGGTATTTTTAAATCTGGACCACTGTGCACGGGTGTGATGCTCCACTAAGCGTGCTAATCATTTCAAAAGAAAGAGGTCAAATTGATAGGTTTGATCTTCATACGAAGACATTATCTACTTACGGAATAAACTTGACAGTATAAACCCACCAAGATTTGGGAATGGCAAGGCTGCAAACAAGTAGTTTTATCAAACCATTTTGGGGCTCGAGGCATGACACGCAAGATTGTCATTTAATTTTTTTCTGAAAGTAGCAAACATCGGGTCAAACACAAAATGCGGAACCATATAGGTGTTAATTAAAACATTTACATCTACACAGAAATCCTCCCTACGAAAGTAAGGTTCTTGGACCAAAGCTGTTTTTTATGCTGAAGATTGATCTGGGCTGTCATAACCGTAGCTACTACCCAAACTTGTACTCCACAGGCTCCGTTTGTAGTTAGGTTTTTATTAGACCCCCTCAACCATTCATTCCTTGGCACGGTAAGCATAAAGCCGCATAACACCATGAATTAGGGGTCACCTGTTTAGTGGACTCTTACCACTGGATCAGGCGATCCGTAGTGTTATTCTTAGCCAATTGAGACAACCGCTACCGACACTACGCAGCTATCTAGGCTGATCGGGAAAAGAAGTTAACATTGATGGTCAACTTCCAAACGAGTCCGAACAGCCAAAAAGGAAGGTACGATCTTCGGCAAAGTTTTTCAGGACTATGAGTACACAGTGAATTCCGGTACAACTTTTACGAGATATATTACAAGATTGAAGCCAGTTAGGAAGGAACGATCTTCGGCAAAGTTGTTTAGGACTACGAGTACTTCCAGGTCATGAAGAACATAGTTTCGAATTTCACTATATGGCGCTTGTGTACATAGTGACTTCCGGTATGACTTTTATACGATATATCACAAGATTGAAGCTAGATAGAAAGGTACAAACCTAGTATCCAAGTTCAAGGATCAATGATCATTTCAGGAACACTTTGAGAGTATTCCCAAAGAATATCTTCAGAAATATTTTTCACGAATGTCCAAGGGAGTTATCTAAGAGATTGAATTCTAGTAGAATGAATATTTTAGCGTTATTATTGTTAAAACTTCGTGGATCTCATGGAAGATTTTTGTTTCGTGAAAAATGCGAATGTCAGAAAGATATTCTCATCATGACGATGCACACAAGTTTTAGTTTGAGGATCCAATTTCATATTCATTATGTAGAATAAAAAATCAGGGGTGGGTTATAAAACCCAAGACCCTTCGCTAATTAATCGAACGTGGAATAAACTGCGCCACGGGCTCCAGCGCTCTGGAGAGGTATTTCCGAATGAATCGCTGCATGATTTTCTAACGAAATCTTTAGAGCACTTTTATTTATTCTTCAACCACTTAACCTAATTTACAGCTCTTTTGTCCACTAGGGCATTGCGTGAGCGATTCCAATTGGCAGCTGCACTTGCACTTTGTACAGCGCCTAATTGTATTCTATTCTTATATTCTTCTATATCGAACTGGTTTGCTTTGCGCTGCTGTCACTTTTCTACCCTGTCCATGGTGAATGATGAGCACGAGGAGAATGTGTGGCTCTTGTTCCTTTTCCAGTCCGATTGGGGGTCCATTATGAGTTGCCGTTAGCCGATATCGAAGTTTTCGGATCCGTTAGAGCATATGTCAGCCGCTCTCGAGGGGAAGAATAACTGACGAAAAAATTCTTGTTCCGGGCTGGGATCGAACCCATGACCATCAACTTATGAAGTGATGTGGCCACTACGCCACGGGCCCCGGCTTTTAGAGGACTTCGCAAATAAATTTAAGGAAGAATTTCCGTAACAATCCCTGCAAAATATATTCCGAAAGCCCTAAATAACTTCCCTAAATGATCAATGGAGGAGATCCATGATGAATCTCTGAAGGAATCACTGAAAAGAATCGTAAATAAATCGCAGAAGAAAGCTCTGGAGTAATTTGAAATAAAATCACTGAAGCCTTCAAGCTCCGGATGAATTCCTGAAAAATCCTTGGGGAATAAAAGCGCTAGAGGATTGGTCCATGAAGAAAAAATACAAAGGGAATTCCAGAATCCCTGTTGAAAGTTCCCTGTAGAAAATCCAAAAGGTACACCTGGATGATTTTTGAAGGAATCTCTGGAAAGATTTGCAATAAAATATTCAAGGATCCCAAATAGAATCACCAGAGAAATTCCCGAAAGAAATTTTGGAAGTAATCTAGAAAGATTCACTGAAAGAATTCCCAAAAAATCACTAGAGAAATTCCCGATCGAATCCCTGGAAGAATTTGGCAAAGAAATCGCTGGATAATGAATCTTCGAAACAATCTGTGGAGACATTTCCGAAGTAATTTTAATAAGCATATTAATCTTCAAAAAAATCTCAAAGAATTCTTGGTGGAATTTTGAAGAAATTTTTGAATATTTGGAAAAAAAAATCTCTGCACGGTTGAATTAAACATTTCTTGAAAAATCTCTGGAAGAATATTTCAAGGAATCTCCATAGAAATTCTCGAAGAGATCCCTGGAGGAAATTCTAAAAAAAAAATATTTCAAGAAGTAAGCGTTCTGGAGAAATTCCAGAAGCAATTTTCTCCCTGGAAGGATTTCGGGCGAAATCTATGGAAGGATCACTGAAGGATTTCCGTGAAGAATTCCCGGTAAAACGACTGCAGAAACTCACGAGGGAATTACAGGGAGGACTCCCAAAGAAATCTCTAGTGGAATTTCCAACAGGATCCCTAAAAGAGTTCTCGAAGAATATTTACAGGAATCCTTGGAGGTGGAATTTCTTGAATACTATTTTGAGGAATACCTAGACAAATCCTAGACGGAGGAATTCCTGAAGATATAATGCATAAGTCGGCAAATTCCAGAGGAATCACTGGAGAAATGCTTAAATCATTTTTGAAAAAATTTCAGAAGGAATCTCTGGAACAGAAATCTCTAATAAAATTCTCGAATAAATCCTTGAAAAAGAATCCCAGGACATACCCTGAAGGGAATTCCATGCAGGAATTTCCGTGAGGAATCCCCCGTAGGAATTTCCGTAAGGAATTCCCATAGAAGCAGCTAGGAAAATTGTCAGAGGAATTCTTCGAGAGAGTTGGAGAAGTCCCTATCTGGCCAGAATTTCACTTCCATATCTCACCAAAATCGTGCTGAAGTTACATTATACACTATCACAACGTGGTGGTGAAATTCGAATCCCGGTAGTGAACGTAGTCTTGAACAACTTTGCCTTCTTATCAGGCTTGAAGTGCGTGGAATATCTCACCAAATTCGTACCGGAAGTAAGTATGTACACTAGGGTGGCCCACACTTATATGAAAAACAAAAATTTCGAAAAATGCCAAGTCTTACCTCCTCAATCAGTTGTTTTGGACTCCCAGAAGCTACGTTCAAAATTTGAGCAAAATCGGTTTAGCCTAAGAGGGCGCTCAAAACGCTTGAAGTTTGTATGGGAAAACTTCGCCAAATGTATGCAGAAATTTTAAGTTTTCGAATTTTGCCGCTAGGTGGCGCTGTAAGCGTTCAATTAACAAACCCTTTGGTAAAATTGTAGATGACTATATGCCAAAGAACTTTGTCGAAGACCGCGAAGTGATCCGACGGCTGTGAAAAAAGTTATACCCTAGACAAAGTGAGGCAAAGTATTGAGATTTCATTATTGATATTATTCCTTTACATGTATTGGAAAAACAACAATAAAGTTTATCCTCATTTTACCTAGGGTATAACTTTTTTCACAGACGTTGGATCACTTTGCGGTCTTCGACAAAGTTATTTGACATATAGTCACCTACAATTTTACCAAAGGGTTTGATTATTGAACGCTTACAGCGCCACCTAGCAGCAAAATTCGAAAACTTAAAATTTCTGCATACATTTGGCCAAGTTTTCCCATACAAACTTTAAGCGTTTTGAGCGCCCCCTTAGGCTCAACCGATTTTGCTCAAATTTTGAACGTAGCTTATGGGAGTCCAAAACAACTGATTGAGGAGGTAAGACTTGGCATTTTTCGAAATTTTTGTTTTTCATATAAGTGTGGGCCACCTTAATGTACACTAACGCCACGTGGTGGTGAGGCTCGGAACTTGAAGTACGCGTAGTCCTGGACGAATTTGCCGAAGATCGTACCTTCCTATCTGGCATCAGACTCGTGATATATCTCATCAAAGCAATGTACACTAGCACCACGTGGTGGTGAAATTCGGAACTATGCTCTTCATGACCTGAAAGTGCTCGCAGTCCTGAATCTTGTGATATATCTCATAAAAGTCGTACTGAAAGTCACTATGTACACTAGCGCCACGTAGTGGTGATATTCGAAACTATGCTCTTCATAACCTGAAAGTGCTCGCAGTCCTGAACAACTTTGCCGAAAATCGTACCTTCCTATCCGGCTTCAATCTTGTGATATATCTCATAAAAGTCGTACCGAAAGTCACCATGTACACTAGCGCCACGTAGTGGTAAAATTCGGAACTATGCTTTTCATGACCTAGAAGTATTCGTAGTCCTGAACAACTTTGCCGAAGATCGTACCTTACCATCTGGCTTCAATCTTGTGACATACATATGTCATAGAAGTCGCACCGGAAGACACTATATACATTAGCGCCACGTGGTGGTGAAATTCAGAACTATGCCTTGACCTAGAAGTACTCGTAGTCCTGAACAATTTTGCCGAAGCTCGTACCTTCCTATCTGGCTTCAATCTTGTGATATATATCATAACAGTACCGGAAGTAACTATGTACACTAGCGCCACGTGGTGGTGAAATAGGATATGGATGTTCAAAAATAAAGATCCACGTTTTTTCGCCTGTCGATACTTTACGTTACAAAAACCCTGATGGTAAAAGCAGTGTTAATCATTGAAGGGCTTTCTGAAGTTAGCTCTGAGAGAACTTTTGGAAAAACTTTTGGAACAATTCGTGGAAGTATTTCTTGGGGAACTTCAAAAGAAACTCCTGGAGCTGATGAAGCTGCTTTAGGAACCACTGAAGAAAATCCTGAAAGAATTCTATAGTAATACTGAAAAATTCTCTTGGAAATTCTGAAGAAAAATCTTGAGAGACAAATAACTCAACGTACATATGTACAGATGGGTAAATTATTGGTTAAATTGGGAAAAAATCCACAGCTCAGGTGAGATTTGAACTCACGACCCTTATTTCCCAATTTAACCAATAATTTACCCATCTGTACATATGTACGTTGAGTTATTTGAATTTCATAATTTGACCACACGGATTGGTATTACCGAAAATTTGCACTTCAAGTGAGTAATCTTGAGAGATTCCTACAGTAAAAGATCCCAGGAGAAACTTCTCGAGGAACTCCTGAACAAATTTCCCAGTAAATTACTTATGGAATTCTTTAGAAGTAATGTATTAGTGCCTACAATCACTTCTGTAATAATTTCGTTGAAGAGAATCCTAGAGAAACTTTCCATCAATTCAAGGAGAAAAAGAACAATTTCCCTAATACGAAAAGGGTGTACATAATATACAGATTGAATTCGTTCTTCAATTGCATATACGGGCCCATATAGCCACAGCTATATAAGCGTAGGTATTCAGCATGACCATACCAAGGTCTTTTCGCAACTTTTCGCAAAAGAAATTTCCTCGAACTCTTTGGGCATTGAGTATCTTTGTGTGTACCACACAATATACACATGCATGGTCAGAGGAAGCTCTTGATTAATAACTGTGGAAGTGCTCATAGAACACTGAGCTGTGAAGCAGGTTTTTTCCCAGTGGATTTTTGCATACCATTTTTTTTTAATTCGAAGGTACTCCAATGATCATTTCAGATTTCATAGTAGTCGATTTTCTCCTAGCCTACGGTACAAAACATAAGAATAAAAAGAAACAAGGGTTCATTCGAGCTTGAGCCGATGGGCTGTAACAAACTGCAACTTGCAACCCATCGGAAAAGTGAAAAAGAATGAGTTTCCTATTACGACGAACATCAAACAAACTCGCTGTGTGCACGGAAATACAATAGCCGTTGGGTAAAATGGGGCACTAGCCCCCCCACCAGTACCTCCACCCCCCTATTTTGCAATGTCACCATAACCGATCCGATGATGACCATGATGCATGGGATGGACTGGGATTTTTTTCCGGAATATTTTTCAGTCTTTCAACCGTTGGCCGAAGCAATGTACACTACCCGTCATAAGTACGAACTCACAAAAAGTATTGCAACAATATTGCATCACTCACCTCGATATCTCTAAAACCAGAATACCTACAAAAATGCCACCTTCAGAAAAGTTGTTGCTTTTGGTCTTCTGAATAACTTTCCTGAAGACTGCATCTTTGTAAGTCCTCAGGTTTTGGAGATATCGAGGTGAGTCAGGGTGATGCAATATTGTTGCAATACTTTTTGTGAGTCCGTACTTATGACGGGTAGTGTAGATGTTACTGTTAACGATATCGGAAAAGATGTTGGATACAATGAAATTTGAGCATCCCGAACGTCAAACATATTGTAATGCCCTTAAGGGGTGATGCTGTGGCTTGGAAAACTAGAAAACCATCCGCTCCAGTAGGAGAAGCTTCAATGAATTTTTCATTGTATTTTTGATGAGAACATGAAATTCAATATTTTATATCGATGTTTTTGCGTCCTGCTGTTGCCGAGGATGGGCCCCTAAGCTCAACACGTCTTTCAATACCTACATCGGTGGGTGTTCGTCGAACCGAACGGTAAACTTTTATCGATAGTTCACAACCACCGCCACCGGTTGGGGATAGCGGAAACGAAAGTTCACTCCATTCATGTTTAGCTATCCTGTGTGAGAGGGGAAGATGGTTTAAAATGCATCCAAGATAAGCTGAAAAATGTGCATTTTTTCATATCCACTGGCTCGTGGACGAATGAGGTAAGAACTTGTGAGCACCAGAGCTACATATGTTGGACGCTCTTTCCAGGTTATCGACTCACCATTTTGCAGCCCATACAAGCGATATTCATAAACCTCGAAAGAGATATTTTTGTACCATCTTTTCCCATACACATACCCGTCCATGCCAGGAGAATAAGTTTGGGGAGGGTTGTGTCTCGCTTGAAAGCCCAGACTCGTACTATAACGATGTTTATGGATAAAAGTGTCGGCGACTAACACCAGTTTCCACCCGATTCGATGATGACGGTGCCTCTGATGGCCTCCCACAGCATGTGAACTGCTCGTGCGAACCCCCGGCAGAGCAATGAAAAACGTTGGAAAAATCACGGATCTACGTGAAATTATGTTCTTCGGACGCCGGCCGTCCAACTACCAACGGTTGAATGGCTTCCGGCTTGGATGGACGATGCTCGGGTGCTTATGTATTGGATTTGATGGTGGCTGAATGGACTGGAACGAATTCAATTTGGTGGAAGGTTTTCAACCTGTTGACCCCGTTAGCGCTGGACGTGTGGATGGAAAGTTAACCCCGATTCCAAGTGGAACTCAGGCTGAACGTGCACTATGCCCAGTAGATCATAAAAATAGCAATGGAAAATGGAGTGGAATTAAGCACATGGAGACTTCGTCGTGTACGGCATCATTTGTCGATTTTGTCTTCGCTTAATTTCAACAAGCGGGAAAGTGTATTAACTCCAATATTTTGAGGTGAAGAAAAAGATATGACCGTCGTCACTGATGCTGGAAAATCATAAAGTTTGGTGAGCCGCAAACCAGGTTTCGGTATCATTCTTATACTGGTCACTTCCATTGAGAAAAATATCGTAGAGGTTCCTTCCTGGTGGTACTCGGAGCATCTTAGGAACTAATCCACTGCGATAGATAACGTTAAGATGTCTTCTAATGCATTTCATGCTTCTAATCTAAAATTCTAAATAAAACTGTTATCTAAAAATCTAATCAAAACATTGGTATTGAAATGGGTGGATGGCGTAATAGAAGCTTGTTAATGACGTGCTGTTGTGTGAATAGTGTAGAGCCCGCTGGTGGTGATAGTAAACATCTTTCTAAATGTCGAAAACAGTATGGTTTACATCCGGTACTGTCATGTGAGATTCAGAGCGTCTTTCTTTTATAAGTTCATCAAGGATTCATCTGAAAATTTCTCCAAGAATTCTTTTAGAACCTATTTCTTTTCATTTTCTTCTTCAGGATTTTCTCTAAGTGTACCTCCAGAGAAGCCACCTGAATTTCAAATAGGGATTCTTTCATAAAGTATCAATTTTTCCGAATTGTTTATAGAAAAAAGATTCTTGCAGGATTTCCAAAAAACGATTGCAGCACGAACTCTTTTAAAGATGGTCTGCTCCAGAGATTCTTGAAGGGGTTTCTCAACTAATTTTTTGAGGGTTTTCCTCAGATTTTTTTTTAGAAATGCCTTCAGTAGATTCCAAAAAGATTCTTCTGGAACTTTTTCCAGGAATTTCTTCAGAAGTTTCTTGAGGTATTCCTTCAGAGATTGCTTATTATTTATAAAGATTTTCTTCAGGGTTTCTTTCAGAAATTTGTCCGGTGATGCATCATAAACTTTCCCAAACATTCTCTCAGTAGTTTTTGAAAAGTCACTCTATTCCTTATCATTTATCATGGCAATTTTCAAGAAATGCGTCAATTTAAACCTTCAAGGGATTACCCAGTTCTTCCGTGTATCTTCCAAAGCTTCATTCAAAAATTTTATTTTCGGTAGTTCTCTAGAAGTCCTCTCGATTTTTTTCTTGTTTCTGCAGGATTTTCTTCAGAAATTTTGTATATTAATTCCTTCAAAAAATGTGTAAGAAATTCTTCTATAAATTGCTTTAAAGATATCTCCAGGAGTTCTACCAATGATACAGAAATTACTCCAGGGTTCCTTCACAAAAACTCCAGCAGGATCTTTGTATGAAATTTCTGCAGACATTTTTCAAAGATTCTTTCAGAATCCTATTGAAATTTCTCCAGGAATCTCTTCAGAAATTTCTCAGATTTTATTCTTTTTCCTTTTTTTTGCGGGAATTGAAGATGTACATATATCTAAAACAAATTTTTTGTGTATTCTCTTAGGGGCGTTTTCTTCACCCTGGCTTAAGCGTTAAGCCAGGTCTAACTGTATGGGTAAGCCTGGCTTACCGGTTAAGCCGAGGTGAAGAAATCGGCCCTTAGACATTCTTCCAGGAATTGCTCCAAAAGAAACTTAAGAAATTTATTCAGGAATATTGTCCAACTCTTGAAATAATTCCAAATGAACTCCAGTAGTATTTTATGGGAAATATTTATGTATAAATACCTAAAAGAGATGCCGGATAAATTTCTCGATAATAACATAGAATTTTTCGGAACGCGTGGCGCAGTGGTCCACACGTTTGCTTCATAAGCAGATGGTCATGGGTTCGACCCCAGCCCCGGCACTTTCGTCAGTTGCTCTTTCCCCCTGAGAGCAGCTGACACTGACCCTCTTCTGAGCCCATGGCTCAAGTGGACATCGGCGAACGGTAACCCATAATGGACCCCAATCGAACTGGAAACAGGATCAACCAACAGCCACACGTCAGCTTCCTCTTGCTCATTATTCTACCATGATAGGGTAGAAAGTGAAAGCAGCGCAACGGCAACCAGTTCGATATAGTACAATTAGAATAGAATACATTCGAATTGGAATCGCTCACGCAGTGCCCTAGTGGACAATAGAGCTGTAAATTAGGTGAAGTGATTGAAGAATAAAAAAATAACATAAAACAATATCTGGAGTAAATCTTGAAAAAATAACTGCATGATCTCCTGTAGATATCTCTGAAGGGATTCTTGTCCAAATCACTGAAAGAAATTATGCAAGAATCTCTGGAGGGATTTCTGGAAGATTTTCTGGGTGTTTTCATGGAATCTGTAGAGCTACCCTCTAATAGACTTATTGAAGAAATACGTGTATGTATTTGAAGAAATCTATAGAAGATTTCTAAAAAAAACACTGGAAGAAAATATGAAAGATTTTTTGAAAGAACGTCTAAAGGAATCTTTTCCTAAAAATTCACGGAGAAACTTCTGAGGTGGCTTTCAAAATGAAACCTTCGATAAATTTTTGAAGGAATCTGACATGAATTCCTGAACAAATTTATGGAGGCATTTCTGAAGCACATCATGCAAGATTTTCTAAAAAACATCTTTTGAGAAATTTAGGAGGAATATCTAGTAAAATACCAGATATAACCCCTCTAAGAAACTAAAATTATAATTCCTGGAGAAAATTCACGAAAGAATATTTGATGGATTTTTTTTAAGATCCCGTGGAGGAGTTTCTGAGAAATTTGTGAGGTTGTCCTTGAATATTTTTTTGAAGAAATTCTGTGGCGAATTTCTGAAGGAATACCATATATTCTGATTTATCGACTGTGTTTATTTATAACGTAATCATTTTATGGCTTTATGAGTGTAAGGAAGTTGAGATAAAAGTATATTATTCAATGATAGATATGATAGTTTTTGCTAGGTGCAAACAAAAAAAAATATAGAAGGTGAAATTAGGCATGAATGCCGTGTATTGAACAAATACATTGAATGAGTGAAACTTTTGTCATACGAACTGGAATGAATCGGCTTGGTTCATGGTTCATACCACCATACCAACACTGGCAGTCTTAGGGCGCAAAATTGACGGAAACTGTTCCTAATTTCACTGAGACTAAGAAGCTATTTTCTTGCATGCATGGAAGCGCAAAAATGAAAAGTACGTAGAGTATTTTTCTGTGAGCAAGGGTGCTCACAGTGGGGAATCTATGACAAAAGTTTAAATGGGACAAAAGGTTAAATAGACAAAAGACAAATTAGAAGACATGAAAAAGTGATTAAAATTTGACAGAAAAACGACAACTAAAATTCCGATAAAAGATAGGATGTCCATAAATGATAAAATGTTATTTTTTGAAGTTAAATGTGGACAACAACATTGCTTGAAAGAGTAGCCTATGAGTAGAAGAAGGATGAATCATTGATTGAAATACTGTCATTTGAAACTCCAATCATTACAGCGATTTAACCCCCCTAAGATACTAGGTTTTTTGCACCACGATGGCGTTGTGCACGTCCAGAGTGCCTGTCTGGGCTGGGTCATATTGACCCCAACATTATACTAGGGTTAATAAAGCCAAACATTCTATGAATTAGGGAAGGACAAATCCTTGGGTATTATATGAATAAACACAATGAAATTATTTACTTATACAATGCAACAGGAACTACCTATCATTCCAAGAGTGGCTGATCACTAAGCACCAGTAGTCAATGAATATTATTGCAGTTAAGCTAGGAAACAGCTATTGAATAATAGAAGGCAAAATTTCTGATTGAAATATAAGTACCTAAAGAGTCAATATTTCGGCACCAACATTTCAAAAGGGCGTAACTGCATTTTGAAACAAACCCCTCTTTCACATCTGTGTACCGTATTTCAATGCCGCCATGCAAATCACCGCCAGTATAAGAAAGAAGAGCAATTTCTCTGTCTAGTAATGTTTGTGAATTTAGTGGGAAACTTAAAATATGACCCACAGATGTGAAAGAGTGGTTTGTTTCAAAATGCAGTTACGCCCTTTTGAAATGTTGGTGCCGATTTATTTCAGTAACAAAACTTAAAAACCCGATTTAATCCACCTATGGTGAACACGTGTTCAATGAAAATGGACGAACCTTGGATCTATGTTTCGTGAGCACTCGAGATCAGGCACCTTACACTGCAGTGGCACCCTGTGCGCTGGTCAAAGACGTTCCTCATCATCCTCCCTTGATTATCAACGTGGAAGATTCGCTTGTCCATGACTTCGAAGATGCCGTTGCCTCCGTATCTTACGACTTCCGGAGGGCCGATCATCGTAGCATTGCTGAGGTGTTGACAAGTATTGACTGGCAACACGTTCTCGACCCGGGCGATGTTGAGACAGCCGCACTCACCTTTTCAAATATCCTGGCATACGTCGTAGACAGGCACGTCCCTAAAAGGATACAAAGCAAAGCTTCTCGGTCTCCCTGGCAGACCAGCGAACTACGTAAGATGAAGACGATTAAGAGAGCAGCCCTGAGACAGCTCACCAAACACCGCACGCTTGCTTTGAGAACCACTACGTGAGGCTCAACCATGAATACCAGCGAACCAGTCGCCAATGCTTCTCAAGGTACCAGCGTGATATTCAGCTCAAATTCAAATCTCATCCGAAATCTTTCTGGAAGTATGTCAACCAACAACGTAAGGAATCCGGACTTCCCGCAACAATGCAGTTGAATGGAGTATCAGCTTCCACTCCTCAGGACATTTGTCGGTTGTTTGCCGAGAAATTTGCTAGCGTGTTCAATGAGGAGAGCTTAAACGCCGACGAAGTTTCTATCGCCGCTAGAAATGTTCCTCCAAATGGCCAAATGTTCAGTTCCATTCATGTCAACGATGGTATGATCTCCAGGGCCGCATCGCAACTCAAATCATCCAATAATCCTGGACCGTACGGCATTCCATCGGCATTCCTAAAAAAACACATCTCCTGCTTACTAGATCCACTTCAACGCCTCTATCGCTTGTCACTTTCCAGCGGCGTATTCCCTTCCTGCTGGAAACTCGCTCATATGTATCCTGTACACAAAAAAGGAAGCAAACGTGACGTGGATAACTATCGTGGAATTACCTCATTGACTGCCATCTCCAAGCTGTTCGAGCTCATCATCATGGAGCCTTTGCTCTCACATTGCAAGCATGTTCTGAGCCCTGACCAACACGGGTTCACTGCTGGTCGCTCCACTTCCACGAATCTGCTTTGCCTCACTTCTTACATCACTCAGAAAATGATCGAACGCGCTCAGACCGACGTTATCTACACTGACTTGTCAGCAGCATTCGATAAGCTGAACCACGCCATTGCGATCGCAAAACTCGATAGGTACGGCATAGGCGGGAGTCTCCTAGCTTGGTTCCGCTCATATCTAACCGACCGTCAGCTGATTGTGACCATAGGTGACTGCAAATCGAACTGCTTTAACGCTACCTCCGGCATACCACAAGGAAGTCATCTTGGTCCATTAATCTTCCTGCTCTATTTCAACGACGTCAATTTCGTGATTGAAGGCCCTCGGTTATCGTATGCCGATGACATGAAGATCTTTCTTCGGATCAGGGATGGGAACACTCACTTTTAAGGATTTACACTCACTTGCTATTTTCTCAGCTCAGAAGCGTGCAATCAAAAAACAATGTATGGACGACTTTTACCTTGTGGTTTTGTCTAAAAGTTTGCCGAAGAGAGTAGGAGTCACACACGCATACCAAAGTCGTAACAGAGCTGTGAAAGCGACTCTCCACGAGGTGAGTGTAATTTACATTCACCTCGTGGAGAGTTGCCTTCTCAGCTCCCTCACGACTTCGGTATGCGTGTGCGACCCCTACTTTATTCGGCAAACTTTTAGGCAAAACCACTAGGTAAAAGTCGTCCATAAATCTTTTCTTGATTGCACGCTTCTGAACTGAGAAAACAGCAAGTGAGTGTAACTCTCTGCAAGTGAGTGTTCCCATCCTTGCTTCGGATTCACTCAACTGATGATTGCGTCTTCTTGCAACAGCAGGTCACGCGTTTTGCTAACTGGTGCTCATTGAGCCGAATGATTGTAAATCCAACGAAGTGCTCTATTATTACGTTCTCACGAAAGAAGCAGCCGATTATCTTCGTATACAGCATGCTAGGCACAGCTCTCGAACGTGTGCACCATGTCAAGGACTTGGGAGTCATTTTGGATTCGCCGTTGACATTTAGGCAACATATCTCGTACATTGTAGAAAAATCGTCCAAGACCCTAGGGTTCATCTTCAGAAGAGCCAAAAACTTTTCTGATGTCTATTGCCTGAAATCTTTGTACTGCTCCCTCGTACGCTCTACGTTAGAGTACTGCTCTACAGTTTGGAGTCCCGGGTACAACAATGGCGTCGAGAGGATTGAATCTGTCCAGCGACGCTTTCTCCGGTTTGCATTACGACGGCTGCCTTGGAGAGACCCGTTCCGATTACCCAGTTACGAGAGCAGATGCCAACTGATCGATCTAGATCTACTGCGACAAGGAGGGATGCCGCCAGAGCATTGACGATCGCTGATACGTTACAGGGACGAATAGATTGCGGAGCGTTGCTGGAACAAATCGATGTAAATGTCCAGCCGCGATCACTCCGCAATAGCATCATGCTGAGACTACCACTTCGACGAACTAACTGTCCATGGAGCTTTTGGGGGCTTGATGCGCGTTTTCAATAGGGTGGCGTCATTCTTCGACTTCCACTTGACACGCAACGCTCTACGTCGTAGTTTTATGTCTTTTTTTAGCAACAGAAATAACTGACGAATTCATTGTTATGTACCTTAGTTTAAGTTTCAATACCTTGACTGCGCTATTATGTTCCAATTTGTTTGTGTTTGACCTTTGAATTTGTTTTCTAATATTATTGTTATCATAATTATTGTCATTATTTTTTTTTTTAACCATCATTGGGGCTCTAGTAAGCCTGTTGATGTAGATCAAATGAATAAATAAATAAACAGAACCCTTCTTACACTTATTAAAAATATTGTTGTATTATTCGTATTTAACAAATTTTCTTTGTGTGATTGACCAAAAGTTTTAGAAAATATTGTGGATTTGGCGTCTAGTGGATTGGTTTCCAAAATAGCATCGGAACATGGCTTGAACTACCAGAAATGCCAGACACCTCCTAGAATCTTGTATGGAATGTAAAAAAATAGCTTACATATTCTGGAATATTGTTTTTTTTTTGTTAACTGCCAAAAGATCTTGAATCGATTAACATATGGATGAAAAAAACAGCGAGATACACTTTGTATAATATCTCCTTATCAGTCGAATAAATTAGCTCCGAAGTACTTGGTATTCATGGTTATGGTGTAAAAAGGACAAAAATGATATATCTGCTAAGTTAATCAGTTTTGGCATTAGCTAGTTATTTTGGCTGTCCGGTTCTTGCATTTTTCCCACGATATATAAATTCGAAGCTTTCATTTATCATATTGTTAGTTTTCATAAAATTCCTGTGAATTTGTTATTTATAATTTTGTTGAAAACAATAACCTGCTAGTACACACTTTGTATGAGGTCGGCATTATTTATTGAAAAATAATTTCCCATAGACTGGTTAAAAACTAATGCAAGATAACAAGTGAATATAATAATAAAAAAATAATTTATTGAAATACTCTTCGTAAGATATCTCAGTAATCAAATGTCGAATCGAAATAAAATTTCAGGATATTGTAGCTTTCATTTGGTGCTTAGAGAACCCAAATCGGTTGACAGACGGCTGAGATATTTATTATGGTACCCTTGGTCAAAAATCTCTCAAAAAGTTAACCTGTATTACTCCCAAGTACTCTTTGAAAGATATCTCGTTAACCAAATATCCAATCCTATTGAAATTGAATAGGGTTCTACTAGAATGTTGTTTCATTTGGTGCCAGGATAACCGAATTCGGTTGACAGACGGCTAAGATATTTATTATGATACACTTGGTCAAAAATCTCAGAAGGTTTAGTTGTATAAATCCTAAATACTCTTCGAAAGATATCTCTGTAACCAAATGTCCAATCGAAATAAAATTTCTGGGCGATCTACCAGGATGCTGTAGCTTTTACTTGGTGCCAAGAGAACTCAAATCGATTGACAAACTGCCGAAATATTCATTATGATACACTTGGTCAAAAATCTTAAAAAGTTTAGATGTATGACTCATAAGTACTCTTCGAGAGAAATCTCGGTAACCAAACGTCCAATCGAAAAAAAAAATCAATAGCGTCCTACTAGGATGTAGTAGCTTTCATTTGCTTCCAAGAGAACTCAAATCGGTCAACAGACGGCTGAGAACCGTGAGTGACATTTTTTTGTAACATACATACACACACACACACACACACACACACACACACACACACACACACACACACACACACACACACACACACACACACACACACACACACACACACACACACACACACACACACACACACACACACACACACACACACACACACACACACACACACACACACACACACACACACACACACGCACATACAGACATTTGCTCAATTCGTCGAACTGAGTTGATTGGTATATGTGACTCGGCCCTGCGGGCCTCGGATCGAAAGTCGGTTTTCCAAGCGGTATTTATACCCTTCTTATGGGTGTAAGAAGGGTAAAAAGGCTTTTTCTATATACATTCCATGATATTTTTGCCACTGTTTATTAAGCTCAAATATTACAAAGAGATAATAGTTTTTATGTTTTTGTAGCAATTGCATTTTCATGTATAACTAACTTGTGAAACCAAATATGATCATAAAAAATCTGTTGATAGACGGCTGAGAAATTTATGGTGATACACTTTGTCAAAAATATCTAAAATAATTAAGTTGTACTACTCCCTAGCACTCTTTGAAAGATATCTCGGTAACCGAACGTCCAATCAAAATAAAATTCAATAGCGTTCTACTAGGATGTAGTAGCTTTCATTTGCTTCCAAGAGAACTCAAATCGGTCAACGAACGGCTGTGAACCGTGAGTGACATTTTTTTGTTACATACATACACACACACATACACACACACGCACATACAGACATTTGCTCAATTCGTCGAGCTGAGTTGATTGGTATATGTGACTCGGCCCTGCGGTCCTCGGATCGAAAGTCGGTTTTCCAAGCGGTATTTATACCCTTCTTATGGGTGTAAGAAGGGTAAAAAAACAGTCTAAAGAAGGAAAATTTCCTAAGCAAAAAATCAAATTTGATTGCCATTAAATACTACATTAACACAACTTGAAAGAACAGCCTATAAACAAAAGAAGGAAAAATTTCCTATTGAAATGTGAGGGCTGAAATGTGTATGATTTCTATAACAGAATTACATATCTGTTCTCTCAATGAGCAACAACAAAGACTCATCTTTTTTTTCTTATAAGTGAGACATACCAGCTGGTAACTTCGTCTACTAGAATTTTTGTTCATTCGACCTTTTGTCCATTCAACCTTTTGTCCCATTCAACCTTTTGTCCCATTCGACCTTTTGTCCCATTCGACCTTTTGTCCCATTCGACCTTTTGGAGTAACCTCGACGTCACACCACTGTTTACTTCTATGTCAGGGGCTCCACTTTGCATGAAACGATTGACAGAGCCCTTATGTGGACTTGATCTAGTTTGAGTAACAAAAAAACTAACTTGCAGTTAAAGATCAGTACATTTGTCACATTCCATTTATATCCACTTGTGTTTGCTGAAGCGAATCAAGAAAAGTGGGATGCGATGCGCAGGTTGCTTGGCATTGTTATTCGTTGCTGTTTGTTCGCAGTTTGGATCGGAAGCGAATGCATAAAAGCTGAATGGTGAAGAATGATAGTGAGCAATCGAAGCGGCTATTATCATAACTAGAAGAGAATTTCAGCATGGCAAGCAGAAATGTTTAGTGTTTTGTTGAAGAAATGCTAGATTAGCAGAGAAAATAATAAATAATAAACAACGGGGCAAGTTTTTTTTTCTTTTGTCTGTACAGTGGCGTTTCGGTTTTATCACTAGTCGTTTTAATCACTACTCGCCCAAATTCACGGTTTTCTGTTCGATTTTATCACGATTTTCATTTCGTTTTTATCACACTTGTTTTAAAACATTCCGAAATCAATATAAAATCAATACAGCATTGTCCAGTCCACCAAAACAGATAATAAATATAAGCTACGACTTATATATTTTCCAGCTGAACAATTTTGGATAAAAAATTTACACTTATTTCTCGTTTCGCCAAATTCACGGTTTCGTTTATATCACGGTAAAATTTTTTTTGAGCGTGATAAAACCGAAAAACCACTGTATTAACGAGATTTTTAACCCTAGGCTAGTTTCATCTCGGGACCAATCGCTTCACTTCCCTTCCGAAGGAAGAACTCACATTTTGTGAGTATGTCGGAAGTGGGATTCGATCCCAGGTCCTCGGCGTGATAGTCTTGTGTTCTAAGCACCACACCAAGTCCGTTCCACTGCCGGGGATAGTTAAAGCGGGTGAGAAAAGATGAAACAAGAAGTTATGGAAAGGATTTCAATACATTTTTTTTAATGTATCCCTCACTAAAAAATTGTTTGATATATAAACTATGTGTTATGACATTCAAATTATTAACCATGATTAGAAATCATCATGTTAACGTGCTGCTTCAACTCACCCCAACCGTTTCAACTTTCCGAACATGAAAAAGTTGTATGCACAATATCATGTGTACCGGTCGATTGCTTGAGATGCGATTGAGGACGAATGAATAATTTTTAAGTGCGGCTTCCAACCGTTCGTCGGACAAGCAGACACACAAACTTAACCGTTCGCTTCTTGCAGTAATTCTTAGCATCGTCGACATTATGATCATTTTTTCATATCTACGATTGTTCCGGTAAATGAAATAGTTTTTACTGCTGTGTGTATTATTGGTTCTTTTCAAACGATTTTCAAACGTTCATGATTTACATGGAATACCTACTAACCCGTTTGCCTTCCTTCCCCCACCCATAAAACATTTTCTAATCAAAACACACTCACCCATACACAATGCTTCCATTAAAAGCACAATTAAACCGCAAAAGAATATCAGTTTTCAAAACCTCGCCTGTTGATGTCTATTGTTTGCGGTGTGCCATAGTAACAAAACCCATGTTACTGTTTTGAGCGAGAGAACAATAGATGCATTTCGTTGCTCGAAAATACCAGCCAGGCAGGCCACACGTAGGCACCATTCAAACTCTCGCTCGCTTATGGATTGCATTTGTGTGCCGTCATTCCGCCGTGCCGTGCCGGTTCGCCCGTGGGAGGTTTCCGGAAAATGAGCCTTTGATAATAGCACTTTTTTAGTGCTCCCCAACGACCAACCCGTACCACGACGACGACAACGGCGATGACGACGGGGGTCGCTTTGTGACGTAAATAAAAACTATTCGTCGACTTTTTATCCGCTTTGTCACTGGATAGTGGGGGAACAAGTGGAGACATGGCTGAAAATCGCAGAAAGCAAAGAATGAAAAACAAGAAACAAAAAAAAAACGATATCCATTACGAGACCAAATCACAAACAGCTGCGGAAAGTACTGCCGATAGCTGAATGCAGTTTTGCAGTTGCATTCTGTGTGCTCTCTGCTCTGGGCTCCGCAGCAGCCAGCGCCAGCAGTGAAAAGTTGGGTCCGAAAGGGGTGGGATGGGGAGTACCTACTCATTTCCGCCCTCGCAGTCTGCATTCCAATCGGTCGCGCAAACCATATTCCACTCAAGAATGGATAAAGTTTTTCCCTTTCGCATCTGTGTTCCGCTTTCCGCTGTTAGTGGAGTAAATGCTGTGCTTCTTCAATTGCACTAGGGTGATTCAGGTGCGTTCAACGTTTAGGAACAATTAGTTGACTAATAATAGAGTTCTTAAGCCTTATGACGATGATACCCTTTGTCCAAGGAAGTCAGGGAAATTTTCATTACAAGAAGCTCTAGGAGCGACAGGGGGCTGTTCATAAACCACGTAGACTTTTTAGGGGGAGGAGGGGGGGGTGTCTGGCCAAAGTCTACGCTCCATACATATTTCAAAATTTTTGTATAGACAAAAGTCTACGAGGGGGTAGGGGGGTCTGAGATGACCAAATTTTGGTCTACGTGGTTTATGAACAGCCCCCAGGGAATCGAACCCATCACCTTTACTGAGCACAAGGGCACATGAGCCCGATATTATTGGATTTCTCATTAATGTTTAGACCACAGTGATAATTTGAGAATCCACTGGATCATCATTTCCCAGCTACATTTCACATTAATCAAACTTATTTTGTTTACCTGTTGTGCATCCAACGCCCCTGTCATGAACTCAACTGAACTTGTGGACGCTAGCCGCTGCGAAGTCGTGTGCGAAATTCGACTGTGATAATAATGAATTCAGGACGAGTCTAAATGGGTGCAAATGTCGCAATACCACAATTACTATAACTTTTTTTATGTTGGCTGACCTATATTATTATCTATTTATCAATATTGAGAGCTTCAACCAAGGAATATCTCCCATATAGGCTAGAGCTATATGATATAGCTGAACTGTGTAAGCTATATAACAAGACCATGTTGGAGATGTCTGACACTTATTAATTGATTGTATGAGATTCATAGAACACAGCTAATAAAAGTCAGAAAAATAAGATTGAAAAACAATAGTGATGGCATTTAGTATATTGTTAAATTTCCAATATTTTTTTATTGTTTTTTTTTGAGGATGGGGATCCTATCCCAAATCCTCACCAACATTTTTTCTATAAACAGAATTCACCAAATACAATTCAGACTCCTACAACACCATGTCAGACTAGGGCCCGTGGTGCATTAGTTACACGTTCGCTTGATAACCGGAGGGTCATCAGTTCGATTCCCAGCCCCCCATTTGCAACTTTTCGATAGCTGGTGGAAGGCGTAAAATCGATGGCAAAGTGTGTTGCTCGAGACTCAACTACACATTATAAACAATTAAGGATTCACCCTATCCTGAACCCCAGTGCTGGAACGTGACGTCCTACAACCAACAACTATAGAGACGCAACCCCCACGGTTCGACTAGGATCGGTTTTGCGGGTGAGAAGTCCTCCAACTTCTGGAGATTCGCATCTCCGCTGGGGTCTCTCTCTCCTGGATGGTTTTACTTTGACTATTTCCGCACCAACTGATTCCGGAGCTGATACCTACTGCTAGTGGTTGGTTGGTTAGCGGTTGGTTTACCTACGTCCTGACAATCTCAATTTCTCTCCGCTCCTATCCACCTTCCAGCCAGCAATGGCACAAAACATGAAAACCATTCAGCTTTTGTGTGTTGATACCGGGTGGCTCAGTCGGTCGGTCGGTCGAAATATATAATCGGTCTCGGGGAGGTGGTGGGAGTCGAGTCTGGATTTTTCCCATTGAGATGGGAGTAGTTTAATTTATCATAAATACTGAATGGGAGATTTATTTTCCTTTCTTTATGCAATATCTGAAGTAGCCGGAGTTGAGAGTTTTCTCCATTGTTTTGAGAAAAATGTCAGTGATATATGCAGGCTTTTTGCTGAGTGGATTGCAACTAGCCTGCAACGTTGGTACAGATAAAGTTTTACAATGATAGGAATGCTTTGTTTACCAGGTTCTATCAGTTGAGTTTCTTGTGGTCTGATGATTTACTTTTTATAGGAGCCCCCAACAAACGATAATCCGCACAGAAAAAAAAAACTGAACAGATCGTAGCTACGCTTTTCAAAATCATGTGAGCATGTGAGTTGATTTATTTTAATTAATAATGGGCTTTATCAAACGTTTAGTAGAGCCTAGAGAAGGAAACCGCACCGGTCGCAGTTAGAGCTAGCACCATTATTATTATTATTATTTTCATTTTATAAATAATGGGAGTTAAATTCATTCAACTATATGTGTAGCATAATCCTTAGAGGAGATATCCATGGATAGCGCCATCGGCCAATGGTGACTCCCAGATCTACCGTCTATCCCATTAATAAACATCCCTCTCGCTGTGATTGAGGAGATGCAGAGGTGTTCTGGGTATTTAGTAGCAACAATCATCACATATTTATGCTAATACTTTATTCTCAATTCTGAATGTGGCATTTAGAACGAATGTTTTATGGTTTTTGCCTTTCTCGTACACCAAGGTGTACCGAAAGGCTATATGTTCACTCCAAAAACGAAAATTTGATAGAGCCTCCGGAGGGGTCAAGTATTATATACCAATCGACTCAGCTCGACGAGTTGAGATGATGTCTGTGTGTGTGTATGTGTGTGTGTATGTATGTGTGTGCGTATGTGTGTGTGTGTGTGTGTACAAAAAAGGTCACCTAACTTTTAGATAGTAAACATCAACCGATTTAAACGACCGAGGGTTCATTCGTCGCGGAATGTGGTCCCATTGTTTCCTATTGAAAATGGTTCAGATCGGTCCAGCCGTTCCGGAGTTATGGCCATTTAGGTGTTCCGGATCGGTACCCCAGGGAGGGGCCAGATATGAAAATGCAACAAACCCATGCATGCGACCCATCAAACCACGGCTTTTTCGATAACCAGATACGCGGTAAGCAGGAAAATAGTTTAATACCGTATCTGAACCGGTTGTGTACCGAAACCGGTTCCAGGTGTCCCGCCGGAAGTGGCCAATTAAAAAAGTGAACCAAACCCATGCATGCGACACATCAAAGAGCGGCTTTTTCGATTACCAGATGAATGGTTAGCAGGAAAGTAGTTTCAGACCATATTTGAACCGGTAGTTTTCCGGAACCGGTTCCGGGTGTCCTGTCGGAAGTGGCCAATAAAAAAATGAACCAAACCCATGCATGCGACGCATCAAAGAGCGACTTTTTCGATAACCAGATGAACGGTAAACAGGAAAATAGTTTTATACCGTATCTGAACCGGTTGTGTTCCGAAACCGGTTCGAGGTGTCCCGCCGGAAGTGGTCAATTAAAAAAGTGAACTACACCAAATAGCGGCTTAATCGATAACCAGATAACCAGATGAACGGTAAGCAGGAAAATAGTTTCAGACCATATCTGAACCGCTTACATATTAAACTGACGAAGTTGAAGGGGTGAATACAACTGAATGCGTCTGACGATGACCGAAGAATAGTAGGTCGAAACGCGTAACGCTTAACAAGCTGTTTCCGATATTTGTCACCGATAATTACCAATCAATCCACAAATAACATATCTGAACCGGTTGTGTTCCAGAACCGGTTCCTGGTGTCCCACCGGAAGTGGCCAGTTAAAAAAGCGAACCAAATCCATGCATATGAAACATCAAATCATCAAAAATGTTGGATAACCAGATAAACGGGCAGCATGAAAATAGTTTCTGACCACACCTAAGATTACCAGCAGTGTTGCAGAATCAGGATTGGATGCATCGCTGAAATTACGAAGGTGAACAAAATCAATGGAAGCGATAAATATGCGTAAAAGAACAAAATCTTAATATAAATTAAAGCAATCTTGTCAAATCACACCATTTTAGATTCCTGAGACGTAATTATACAGGGTTACGTACAAAAGGCTGAATAACGAAAGGCTGAAATAACAAAAGGCTGAATGCATCAAAAGGCTGAAATAACATAAGGCTGAAATAGTGATTCAACTAGTTTTTAAACGCACCAGCCTAAAGGCTAACCTTAACAGCTCAGACAAACAGATCATTCTAATTGGGAATAATTACATACATTCATTGATTTTACGATCTATTTGAATATTTGCTTGTTAGTAGATTACCCAGTCATGGCACTCGCATAGGTTTTGCTTGAGCTTGACGATTGATCGTCCTACCAGCGGCGTCATAATGTAACACACTAAAAATAATTTACACAAATGCAAATTACGCGGAAGAAATACAAGGTAATGCGTATTATTGTACGCCAATGGACACACAAAACTCAATGGTTTTCTTCGGTACTTTCAGGTCTTCAAGTTAGTCTATAGTCCTACCGTCCCTAGTTCATGGTTGGCCAAACTAAGCCATTTTAGGGGAACATACTTCAGTTACTATGTTCTGAATCGGAAAGTTTTACGACTGGCCATAATGCTATGGATTATTGAATGCATTACTAAGGCAGTATTTTTCAAAAGAATAGCATATATTTCAAAGAAGGGAAAATCTCTGATGATATTGTTTTAGCAGCCGTAATGACAACAATCTCCAAAATAACATGACTCGAAAGAATAGCTCATGTTTAAAGAAGGATAAATTAACGATATGGATATTATCAGATCCTTTTTGCGTTTGTTGGTATGCACCATTAGCCTTTTCACTATAAGTTTAGTTTCGAAACTAGGGCCCGCGTAACCCTCAGACGCGTACGATTCGCGTTCGGATCAACAACTTTTCATTATGAAATTTTTCTTGACTCCCTTTGGCATTGAGTATCTTCGTGCCGATATGCCAAAGCTGAGAAGCAAGCTCTATCTCAGTTCGGGCGTTACTCCAAGAAAAGGAAGAAGTGCTCTAACTTATCTATGCATTTTCGTATTTTCAGCCTTTTCAATTTCCAGCCTTTTGTAATTTCAGCCTTATGTCACACTTGCTTGATTTCAGCCTTTCGTATTCAGCCTTTTGTGCATTCAGCCTTTTGAAATTCAGCCTTATGTTACAATCCCATTATACAGTAGGATGAAGCAACGTTGTATGGGAAAATTTTAATTTTATAGCACCAATACCCTTTTGCGGTTGAAATTACTACGCACAATTTTGATGCAACTGGTTTAGCCCTCGCGCTCTGTAACATGGTTGAAATTTGAATGGGTTTTATTATAAGAAATTTCACTAGCTTGCATTTTTTTTTGTCAAATTTTACAACAATCTTATAACCAATGATAATAGAATAAAGGCTAAACTGCCCATAACCGCATAACAGTAACATTCGACAGAAGTAGGCATTGGAGAAAATGGGATTCAAAGTTGCGAATTTTAATAGTATGGGAATGAACCGACATTGTAAACATTTTTCATTAATTCGTAATCAATTGTTTAGCAATAAGATCTTCTACAGCACTTCTTGTATGCTGGACCTATTGTCAGAAAATAAATCGGACTTATGTGTGATTGATGACACGCATTAAAACCAGTCTATTTTCCCAGTGTGGCTGTTATGCGGTCACATCGGTTAATGATGGTCAATGAGACAAAACGACTTGGTGTTTATTTCACAAATCCTAGAACAAACTTGAAAATTTTATTCAGGTAGTCGAAAGTACTTGTAATTTGGTGATGATCCCCGATATTAAGTCAATAACAGCAAAATATGCAAATGTTACAATTATGCGGTTATAGGCAGTAAAGTGCGCAGAACAAAATTTGCCGAACTATCTTGATAATGATCGGCATCCAGTGCTAGTGAAGGTGGTCAAACAGTCAACTGAGAGGTTTGATTTTTTTTTCAGCTCTGCTTATACGACGTTTAACATAATACATAACTTCAGAATATGAGCCATCAATAAGTTTTCAAATTCGATTATGGCTTTGATATAATTGTTGCTTTTCTGAATAAGGCTGACACAAATTTCGATTTTCTCTTAAGTCAAGGAGAGCCCCTTTTGAAAATTTGATTCGGAATTCATCATTTTGAGGAAGGGCACAAATAAATAGGGGAGATCGGGGCATAATGGACACCCGGGGCGAAATGAACACCCCTATTTTTGCCGAAACCGTTGACTTTTATGCTAAACTTTTGATGCATAAGTATAAAGGAAAAAGTCATCGTTCTATTTTTCAAAAGTACCATTCATATGCCTCCAAAATAACCTAAATATCATTGAAATTGAAACATGTTTTTCATAAGGTGAAATTCTTATAATTTCAATGCAGCAGCAAATAAGGTATTACGAGTGTTTGAGTGTGTCTACCATAAAAACAAGTGAAATGCTACCTTTTCTGCATGTATACGTAGATTTAGCAATGGATAAAGTAATTTATTTGTGATTAGAATTTACTCAAAATAGATATTTCAATGTTGTAGTTGATTTGGGGCGAAATGAACACTGGAAATTACGAATGGATGTACGCGCATGCTGTTAGGCGTTTAAGAGTGTTTGGAAAAAATCAATTGGATTTAAAGTTTATTTAATTAACTTTGATGTTATGTAAACACGTCTTTAATGGAGTATTTCATCTGTGGTATCGATCTCCGTGGGCAATTACTTAACTGATCGATGTAATCAAAGAATTAGCATAAAATATGCAGGGGTGTCCATTTCGCCCCGTACCTTCTCTGCCAGCCCCAAAAAAAAACATGATTTACAATTCATTATTTCTTCACAATAAAGACATTCTACTTGCTGTAAATGATTGAAATACGTAGGAAACAAACTAAAGTTGTAAGCCAACTGATAATATGTTAAGGTTTTCTCTGTTATACAGGCCTAAAGTGTCCCACACAATGCATACGTTTGCGTGTGCGTGACAGTAGTTTGACACATTCCCCATGGGAAAACTGTCAAAAAAACGCAAACCTCGACGGAACGGACGCTATGTGTTCCTGGCTTAACGTACTCATTTGCTTAGGGTGTCCATTATGCCCCTAATCCCCCTTATTTCACTTTAAATTTTAAAGTCAAATTAGAGTCCTCCAGAAAATTTATTACCAAATCCGATGAGTTCAGCGGATTTGCTCAATTGTTTATGTATTTATTTCATCAAAAACATTAATTATTTATCAACTCTACTCCCCCATTGATAAGTCAACGAGCACTGTGACAAAAGAAGAAAATGAGATTTGTTCCGTTCTAGAGTATTCTCAGAATTCAGGAACAGTTCGGCTTATGGCTCTTGAATACATATTCGACGAGAAAGGCACTATCACCACTAGGTGGATTAATCTGGGTTTTTTTACTTAATTCTGGGGGCATTCCTGGCAATGTTTTTCAATTATTTTTTTAACTAATTTCTTAGTAAAGAATTCGTGTGAGATCCTTTTTTATAGCATGCTTAAATAGGTTCAAGTCAGAATATCAAGAAGAAATCAGAAGAGAGTTGCTTCTGCAAGCCGAGTGCTAGTAAAGGCCTCTAGCACAACTGAGCACCGCAGTCCTCCGAACATGTAAGAAGTTGATGTCAGGCCCTGTGAGCCACCCAGATGGAAACGCATGGAGACGCATACTCGCCGATGTACTGAAGGACCACTTATTCGTCAGGAGTTGTGCAGGACAGGATCCATGGTGCAACGCTTAGCGGTCCCATTTATTAGAGCTACATCAACATTCCAAGAAAATGGCCCTTCGTAGCACGTTATCCCAGCACAGCTTCCTCTATCGTTACACCTGGAGATCACCACAGCAGACGGAATCGTCAACGACTACGTTCTGATTGATGAATGGTGATTCTCCGACATTATCGACGCCAAGACCTATCGTGGAATAGTAACATCGACTCTACCCAGCCAACCACATATCGTAAATCATTGTGTGGAAAAAATCGTATATTTTCATATATTGAATCAGAATTGTATAATAATATGTATATTTGTTGACAAAGATTGCGTAAAATCGCATTTCATGCCAAATTAAATTTCAATTGCGATTTTGTTTCATATACAGGGTGCGGCAGGAAAAAATGCGAAAAGTTCAAGGAACTATTACACGCTAAATATGGGATATATATGACTATTTTTTCATGACAGTGTATCAGTCAATGTCTATATTCTAGCACTGAAAAATAAAAATGAACATATTTGATGTTTAACATGTGAAATGTAGGCCTAATAAGCGGATATCAATAAACTGCGCGCCCAATGGTCATTAAACAAAATGACTATAAAAGTAACAAAATTAGCTCAAATTCGATGAACAACCAGACCACACTGATCCAGAGCCATGTAGTTTCACATACCAGATGAAATAAGTACATATATTTGATGATATTGTAGAGAAAATCAAATATTTTATTTTATCAGATGCGAAATTTAGCGACCTGTGTGATTTTCTGCGGTTTGAAAATTTTGGTTGTCTTCATCTTCAGGCGCCGCCCTGTAAAGGTTAGTGACCAAAATGGGAAATTTTTTAATTAACTTTTCAGAAACTAGCCTATTATAGATCATGGAACGTTGAAACATAGATTGGTTAATGTCAAATGGACGAAAATGAGGTTTGAAGTTGAAAAACACTTTCGCATTTTTTCCTGCCGCATACTGTAGTCGTCTCCGATC
This sequence comes from Aedes albopictus, assembly GCF_035046485.1. Taxonomy (NCBI): domain Eukaryota; kingdom Metazoa; phylum Arthropoda; class Insecta; order Diptera; family Culicidae; genus Aedes; species Aedes albopictus. The sequence continues at coordinate 56,250,751 of NC_085137.1, read as the reverse complement.
ATAAAAGGTGCGAGATACTATCGGTAGTATCGCACAGAATCGAGTAGAATCGTGAAAAAAACATACATTCTTAGTGTCAAGCTGCAAGTTCGCTAGCATCGTATATATGATTTCTTTGAATCGTGGAAATCGTCGCTTCACATCGTATATGAATCTGCTAAATCGAGCTTGCTACCTAAAGGTATGATGAAAATCGGTGAAATCGTATACAACTTTAACAATGTTGTATATTGATCGTTTGCGTCACGCTTGCGTCGTATACGAAGAGAATGAAATCGTAGAAATCGTATATTCATTTTTACAGTCGCATATGATTGTTACTGCACTTTTAATAGTCGAATTTTAATCTCGGAAATCGTAAATGGTTTTGTTTACATATTTGTATGATGGAGAAAAAGAAAAAATGGTATTCTTCACAAATTTGTATTTTTGTAGTTGTTGACATATTCCAATCATGGTAGCAATAATTTCAATCAAATATATAGGTTTTCATACTAGCAGAGGACTTACAATAAGTGATGAATAGATTCCAACAACGATGTGAATTACGAGCCTCTTGCACGGCACCACTTTTGGTGCCACTCAATGCACAACGACAACGCTCCCACCACAATTCTCGCACCGTATCATTTTTATTCGTTTCATGCCATTTACTTTGAACTCTCTATTTTCAACTTGGCAATATAGCCAATAGAGTTAACGCGCAGTTCTCAATCAAAGGACCTAAGTTCGATTCCCACTGAACACTATTTGTTTTTTTTTTATTTGAAAATCTTGAGTCGTATATTGGTACTCTCAATCGTAATAAGATCATGCATAATCGTATATTTAAACGGATAAAATCGGCGAAATCGTAGAAATTTTTCGAGAAATGTTGGATGGAATCGCAGTAATCGTATATATGTTTCGATATGGCCTCCACTTTAGTATGTATATACCTGTTTCGTGCATTGAATACGATTTCTTTGGTGCTATATATGTGTGACTATTTCAGTTGCAATTTCGATATAGCAACCAAATTGCTGGCTGGGTAACCACCACTGCGCCCAAAACACTCTGACATCAACATTGTACGATACCGGCGACCGCCACGGTTCAACATAGAGCAACTGAAGCAACCAGATGTTGCCTCTAGACTCTAGAGGACTACTGGAGTTCAGTGAAACCTATGAGTACGAAGAAATAGAACTGCTGTGCCATTCCCAAGAATCATGGAAGCTCTACCAGAAGCTCAACGTATCTCGCAACAGCTTTATACCGTGAGCCACAATATGTAGGGGTCAGGTTGAGATATTTTTCGAGGATGGATGTGGGGTAATCGAAACATGGAAGCGGCACTTCGATGTGCACCTAAATGGCGTGGTTTCGCAACTGAAGTCATCAAGATGGGCCCTGAAAAGTTGACAATCTTTCTGACCGTCAGATAGTTAGGATCTAGGAAACCGAAAAGCTACTGGTAGGAGTGGAAGGAATGGATAAACTGTCTATTCACAAGAAACACGACCATTTGGAAGGTGAGAGCTTCAGAGCGATCACCATCTTGGATGCTGCCTACAAAGTGCTATCACAGATCATCTTCCGTTGTCTGTCACTTTTAACGAATGAGTTCGTGGGAAGTTATTGTGCCGGCTTCATCAACGGCCGGTCGACAACGGGCCAGATCATTACCGTACGGCAAATCCTCCAGATATACCGTGAATACCAGGTCCCGGTGCATCATCTGCTTTTCGACTTAGAGGTGGCATACTTACTACTGTATCGACCGCACAGTGCTGTAGACAACCACCGAAACCTGCTTTCCTAGCTGTACGGATATTCGCTGCACTCTTCGGCGAACCCATCATCTAAAAAGCGGCCAAAGCCGAAAGGATACGGAAGGCAGGGCATGTGGCAAGAATGCCGGACAACAACCTTTCAATTTTGGCGTTCGCTTTTGATCCTGTCAGCACAAGAAGACGTAGAGTGCAGATATTTAGCACGATGGATGAACCAGGCGGAGCGTGACCTGACGAGCATTGGGCGTGACCAAGGATGGAGAGCGCTAGTCACGAACCAAGTATTCTAGAGTACTTTTGTTGATTACGTCTTATCTTAAATGTGATGTTGAGCAAATAAATGTAATGTAAATTAAAACATATGAGACTCATCATATTTCCCATAATCTCAACCCTCCAAAGTAGGACAGAAAATGGCGCAATGAATAAATGCCAAAGCATGTCCAATGCTGTCATGACGCTTGTGTGGCAGGGCAGCGGATCTCAACGAATAACTTCGCCATCAAACCGGACTAGAAAATGAAATTCAAATTCCCCCACAAATCACACAAAGGACAAAAGTTCGCCAACATCAGCGAGCGACCAGCACCGAATGAGACAAGCTCTGACCTGACAAGGGAGTGTGAGGTACCTAACTGCCAGTCCAAGGAAGACAAAAAAAAGTGGATGAGAACTTTTCCCATTTATGACACTCTTCCTTTCAGCTGGAAACGAAATCACACATTTTCCGCTCCATTGTGTCGCCAGCGTCGTCGTCGTCACCGTCAACTTGGTGCAGATGGAAAGGGAAGAAGGAAGGGGAAGTAAACCAACCAGAAGGAAAACATCCCGTTTTCGGTCCCCATGACAAAACTCCCCGTGAGCAAACCCTTCAGAAATGCTAACATACTGCTTCTTGCAGGGTTTATTGGACGGTTGGATGCCCGGGTAAAACTAGTTTTGAAGGAACAATTTGATTCAACTTCTTGGCGTAACGTCCTCCACTGGGACAAAGCCTGCATATTAGTACTTCCACATATATTAACTGAGATATCATGTGACAAACATGAAAGTACTCTACGCCCAAGGAAGATAAGGAAATTTCCATTACGAAAAGATCCTGTATCGACCGGGAATTGAACCCGTCACCCTCAAACAGTTCATGGTATAGTAATTTATAGAAGGAGTTGCAAAAAGGTGATGTTTTAAGAACGAGTAGTGGAGTTATCCAACGAGGCTTGCTATAAATAATTTCATATTTGATATTTGATCACACAATTTATTTGATTTAAATTGCAGTACTACACTTCATTTTACAGTTCTCAATCGAACTCTTTCCTAAGGGTATGACGTGGTATGGAACTACAAGTGTGCAAGCAGGCAGACGACAATGATGATGATGATGCATGCAAATGATGGTGATCCATTATTAACTGTCGTCGCCAGGCGAATCTTGCCTGGCGCCCTTCTGTCAGGAAGAAAGTTGCAACCAGTAGAGGTGGTGGGTGGGAACAACTTCCAGCGGCGAGTGTGTAATATTACCATTACCATCCAGGTGCTCATTTGGGTTGGCTCGATTCTCGTTTCCAAGAAACAACCTTGCTGGGCTCGGGCCCAGCTGCTGGAGACCGGTGTTCCTCGTGGGAAGCCACCAACTGCACGGCGGATATAATATTGCGGTATGGTTTATGAGCAATGAACCACCACCGGTACAGTCGGTCCGGTAGTCGTCAGTGGGAAGATTGGGTGACGGCGACGGCTTAGGAGCTCAGGTAAAATATGTGTCGAATGCAGGAAGGATCTCTTCTGTGCATTGTCCGCTGACTGGGCGAGTTATCTGGGTTCGCTGGGCAAGCAAGGAATTTAATTTAGCAGAATTAATATGAGACCAGATTAATTGAAACCACTACTGAGTATTCGTTGAGACTTCCTTGGTTAGCATCAACTGGGTTTCTGGATAGCTTGCTTGGCTTTAGGCATTTAAGCAAATTAAATGAAGATATCAATTTTTTGTGGAAAAAAGCTTTAACCATCAGTGTAATATACACTCTCATCAAAATACTACACGCTTTACCATTCATGAATTGCTCGAGTTGTACATTCAAGATTGGCATGCTTGAAAGGTGAAAACAGCACTTCGAACACCTGAATGACTGTAAAATTTTTAACGGGGTAGGTATGTGCCATACGGGAAAGTCAATTGATAAATCTATGAGAGTTTTTGCTATTGTGGGAAAAATTGCAACTCTTATATAGAAAACTCACAGTATCAGTTATGACATTTTACTCAAAAGATTACGCTGAGAAGTCATCCAATGTTCAGTGAGGATATAACTCCACCAAGAAGAAACAGACCAACAACGATCCGCCCATCCCAAAAACCAACACCGGTCACGCTACAGCCTCTTGTTCCAGCAGATTAAACCCGTGTAACTTGTTGAAACGGTTCTCATATACGAAAAACCCAAAATAAGTTGGAAACTCCAAGCCGCCACCGCCAGATAAAATCGCGCGGAAAAAGTAAACTTTGACTTATGACTCTCGAGTTGCTTCCTTCCAGTCAGTAGTGGTGGGTGCTGTTCCGACTTCTACGATTAGCCAGACACTCCTCTTCTCAGTCTCAAGCGCGCGCGCGCGGGTGGGTGAAAGTGCATGCCGTAAAGTTTTGCTTCCTTGCCAGAATAATTTCACTAGAACAGGAGAGCTACCGGGGCGAAAGGAGGATGGAATCGTTGTTCAACTACCGTGGTTTGGCGTGAAAATGCAGCCAACCGTTGCCGACGCGCTCGCTCTATAGTTCACGCGGGTAGAATATTTATTGTGCTATACACGGCTCTTAGTTTTCTCCGCGTGGGGCGAGGGATGGGTTGTGAGTGGATGTGTTAAGCGCAAAGGATACGGAGGCGGGCGCGGCCAACTTTTAATCCACATTATTCTGATTACTTTGCACTTTTTAGCGATGTTCTACGACGCGAGAAGGAGTTGGTAGGTTTGGTCGGTTGTGCATAGCATGATAATCAAATAAATTAATTAATTTGTTTACGCCGACATGCTAATGATCACTTAAGGCGAAACTGGAAGCATTTCCTCACTTTTTGGTGTTCGATTTTTTATTAAATAACGAAGCAATATTTTCAAAATCGGTTTTCGTGCACATGTAGAGTATGGATCAAGGTATCTTCTGATTTTTTTTTGTAGTGGAAAATGTTTTTCGTTTTTGCAGAAACCATTTTTGAACAAAATTTCACAAAAAAATGGTTTCTGCAGAAATGGAAAACATTTTCCACCTTGCTTGAATCGGAAGTCGTTTAATAGATAACTGCGAGCAGGAAACACGAAATTACAGATTTCCGACGACGGAACCAAGAACATCAGAACTCTTATATCTGTTTTTACGCATCCGTTTATTAATATTTTACCAGGCGCTGTGTTGTCTGTATCTCTAAAACTGTTTTTATAATTCTCGATTTTACTTTTACCAACCATATCAAGTGGAAATTACATTGCCTGGAAGCTGGGATCGCCGTAGAGTACAGTTCGAAAACTGCAAGTGCTTTCTGGACCTCCTCGAGCATTGATGTTTCAAATCCATAAAGCACCACCGGTCTTATAAGCGTTTTGTGCGGGGTGTATCTTTTTTGACCGCAATTTCTTCTGGACCCCGTAATTGAAACTACTTCCACTGATGATAAAGCTTTTTTAACCCTGGGCTAGTTCATCTCGGACCTCCATTTAGGTAACGAGTTGGGACTGCCTAAATAGAATTTTACCTGTGTTCAGTTTATTACCCAAATGAATTTCAAGGATGCAAAGAAGTTCAAGGTGAAATGTCAATAAAACCCATTTCAGTTTTGCTTACAACCTTTAGAGGCACAAATCTGATGCATTTGTTTACCTTGGCTTTGCTGACTTGCAAAGAGAGTCAGATTATGCATATTAGGAACATTTGTTTACAAATTTTCAATTTTAGTGCTCTTAAAAACGTGAGTAATGCCGGGTTTCAGAGCGCTTCAGAGGAATACACAGGCATTACAGGGCGTTTCTGGAGTTTTCCGACGGGCTCTATAGGCTGCGCTATCAGATGAACTTTACAGGGGCTCCAGGAGTTTTTTTATTTGTATTAACGAATTTATTTACCCTAGGCTAGTTCATCTTCTCAAAGTAAATCAGTGCTTTTTAGGAGGTTTCAAAGGTTTCAGGTTAGTTCCAAGGGGCAGAGATGGAAACACTCACTCAATCCCATGCTTGCTCCTATCTCAGTTCAGAAGCGTGCTATACAAAAACAGCATATAGACCTGGTAGTTTTATATCTAAAAGTTTGTAGAATTGAGTGAGGATAGCACATCATCACTTCAGCCAAAAATTGAACTTTATGGGTGGGTTTGTTCCATATTAAAACAGCTATTTGATGATTTATAAAACTAAACCATTCGTTTGTTTAACCAACAAGTGTTGAAGGCTTCGTCACGTCAAGTGTCGGCACCCAAATCACCTTTGAAATAATAATATGACAAAATAATTTGAATGGTTCGCCATCTTCGGTGTCGGCATGTGTAATGTTTTAGTCATAATAAACACCTGTTTTGACTCAAATAAAGGTTGCATGAATCACAACAACTAACCAAATTGAATCCAGATCATGTGACTTTTTCGCTCCCCACTAACAAAAACTCCTTTCCGTGACAGTCGTGGAGAAAATGAGGTGATCTTCTTCTTCATTATGACTCTACGTCCTCACTGGAACTTGGCCTACCTCGCTTCAACTTAGTGTTCTTTGAGCACTTCCACAGTTATTAATTGAAGGGCTTTCTTTGCCTGCCATTGCATGAATTTGTATATTGTGAGGCAAGTACAATGATACACTATGCCCAGGGAGTCGAGAAAATTTCCCCGACTGGAACGGGAATTGAACCCGCCGTCTCCGGATTGGCGATCCATAGCCTTATCCACTAGGCTAACTGGAGACCCATCAAAGTGAGTCCATACTCAACGAAACCTTCCCGACCAACAAGCATTTCTTCCTACAGCCTTTTGGTGGAGTCGCCGCTGCAGTAAATGCGGTCCTTCACAACAAAGGTTACTATCCCTCCTGTTGAGGATTGTCTGACGTCATGGTTGACGATCACAATAAAATGATATTTGCTGTACCTTGTTCATGTTTGCTTTTCCTTCAGTAAACATTGGAGCTAATGCAATCTAGTAGGCGATGTGGTAACGTCATTCATTCGTATACATTCCTTTCTCTCTTCCTTCGCAACCAGCAACTAAAGCAGACGTGTTAAGTGTACCAGAATCAAAATCTTACACCTCCTCCAACCTGACTGCAAGGACGTGGCCGGCGCCATAATTGTACTGTTAAAAAGAGCCTCTGAAGCGTGCACATTCTCATTGTGTGACTCCCAGTCAATTATTCAGTTGATTCAATGTGCAACAGTCAATGGTTCGGGTCAATCATGGAGTAGCAACCAGCCAGTCTTAGATAAGCTAAACTAAGCTAACTAAACTAAGCCCGGCGACTCCTCTCAGGCAAGTATGCACGCATTAGTAATGTCCATCTGCCTGAATCCTTCTCGTGTTGCAGCGCTCACCATCCGAATCGTTTGGACATCGCACAAACCATTTCAATTGACGAAGACGAAGAATCTACTGCCGCCAACAACAACCTTCTACACCCAGGACGTACTGCCTACAGCTCTGAGGGAGTCCCCGAACCACCCGACCAAGTCGCGCTTTCATCATGTTCCTGCCAACGAAGTCGTCCTGGTCCTTCGGTCGTGGTTGGTGACGGGACCTCCCGGCAACTCCTCTCTGGCAAGTATGCAAGCATTAGAAATATCCACCTGCCTGAATCCTCCTCGAGTTTCAGATCCTTTCCGCATAATCCAGACATCGCTGGAAATCAATATGCTTGCAACGGCGATGAATCTGCAAACGTCACTCCTATCGTGACCAATGATGGAGCGGCAACTGTGAGTACTGGAAGCTCCATAATATGGGTGTATTACCAAAACGTGCGTGGATTGATGACCAAAATTGATTCATTTTTCCTGGCTGCTAATGACTGCAGTTTCGATGTCATAATCTTGACAGAAACGGGCCTGAAGGAGTGGGTTAATTCTATTCAGTTGTTTGGAACCCAGTATTGCGTGTTTCGGTGCGATCGAAATAGCCTTAACAGCGACAAGTCGAACTTCGGAGGCGTTTTAGTTGCAGTTTCCCAGAGATATACCTGTTCCTTAGTTGTGACTAATCGAGGTAGGAACTTAGAACAGGTTTGTGTATCGTGCAGGATTAAAGGGCTGAACCTCTCGATTTGTGCGATCTACATACCACCTGATAAGAGCAAATCAGTTGAAATTATGGAAAATCACGTGGCATCTGTTCGTGAACTTTGTGAGAATCTGCATGGTGATGATGCTGTTCTCGTGTGCGGTGATTATAATCAACCTAAATTGAAATGGATACGAAGAGACACCGAAGCTGTTATTGCTGCTGATTCCTCCCAGTGTATGGCTTCTAGTTCAGCATTGATCGACGGCATGGATTTCCTGAATTTGCACCAATTCAACTCGTTTGGCAATCGGCTCGGGCGTACATTGGATCTTGTCTTTGGTTCTGATATCCTCAACGTAGTGGTTGAGAGATCGGTTGCCCCGTTAGTGCCAGTAGATCACCACCATCCACCTTTAGTGCTTTCGTTACAAACTCCGGCTAGAAATGCTTCACCACAAGGTTATGCTGACCCTGGAGTTCGTCTGCTCAATTTCCGTCGCATTGGTTTTGCGGCTCTGCGTGCTTTCTTCGAGGGAGTTGACTGGAACACTCTTCTTGGTGATATGGACGTTAATGATATGACTGAAATATTTTGTAACGAAGTAAGTCAATGGTTAGATTCGAATCTCCCACTGAAAAGGAAACCTGTGTCGCCCGTATGGAGTACTCCGTTATTACGTGACTTGCGGCGCAAAAGAAATGCATGCCAACGTAAACTTCGTCGAGATCGTTGTTTCATAACAAAACGAGACTTCCATAATGCCAGCGAAGCATATCGTAAGGTCAACGCGATGCTTTATCGATCATACGTTCAGCGTGTTCAAATCGGTTTACGCAACAATCCTAAAGATTTTTGGAATTTCGTCAATTCCAAAAGGAAGAATCCAAGTGTACCAACTAACGTTTTCCTCAATGAAACAGCCGCTAATTCCGATTCCACTGCCAGTGAACTGTTTGCAGAATATTTTTCTTCTGTTTTTGACGATCGCACCGTTTCCGCTAACGAAGTGCAAGATGCCGCAAGTTCTGTTCCCCTGAATATTGTCGACCTCGACTTATTTCTCGTCACCCCAGAGATGGTTTCCACTGCCATTAGGAAACTGAAGCAATCGTATACTCCAGGACCTGATGGGATTCCTGCCATTGTTTACGTGAAATGTTGTGATGCAATTTCCGAACCTCTTTGTCGTATTTTCAACAAATCGTTCGACCAGCGCGCTTTCCCCGAGATTTGGAAGCATTCAGCCATGTTTCCTGTCTTTAAAAAAGGTGATCGGAACAACGTGGAAAATTATAGAGGAATCACGAGTCTCTCTGCCGGATCAAAAGTTTTTGAGATTATGGTTGGGAAATTTATTCTTAGCCGAACGCATAATTACATCTCATTGGACCAGCATGGTTTTATGCCCGGAAGATCCGTAGTGACAAACCTTCTGGAATTCACCTCCACGTGTCTAAATCAAATGGAAAATAGAGCCCAGGTTGACACTGTTTACACGGACTTAAAAGCTGCTTTCGATAAGATTAGTCACGAGATTCTTCTCCATAAAATTTGGAAATTGGGCGCTTCTGGGAGATTTGTTTCATGGCTACGCTCATACCTCATTGGTAGAACACTCCGCGTCAGAGTTGGCTCCGCAGTATCGTCTCCTTTTTCGAATGGATCAGGTGTTCCCCAAGGAAGTAATTTGGGCCCTCTTTTGTTTTCCCTGTACATCAACGATGCTGCAACGCTGCTTGGACCTGATTGCAAATCATTTTTTGCTGATGACGCAAAAATTTATGTTGTGGTGCGAACCATTGAGGACTGTCGTCGCTTGCAATCGTTAATTGACACATTCTCAGACTGGTGTTGCAAAAATAAACTTATGCTGAGCATTGCTAAATGTTCAGTGATAACATTCCATCGAATACAACAGCCCATAAGGTACAACTACTGCATTGACGGAGTTCAGCTCAACCGTGTGGAACAAGTGCGTGACTTGGGAGTGCAGTTAGACACGAGTATGACATTTGTACCGCATATTACGGCAATGATTACTCAGGCAAATCGTCAGCTTGGCTTTGTTTCGAAGATTGCCCGAGATTTCTCGGACCCGTATTGCCTGAAATCACTGTTCTGTGCACTCGTTCGTCCAATTTTGGAAAACGCATCTGTTATCTGGACGCCATATCAGCTAACATGGATATTAAGGATCGAGCGGGTTCAAAAACGTTTCATCCGCCTTGCATTACGGGGTCTGCCTTGGCGGGATCCCGTAAATCTGCCACCTTACTCTGATCGATGCCGCTTGCTGAATCTCGATACTTTGGAGGACCGACGAAAACTTGCACAAGTAACTACCACTGCCAAAATTATTAACGGTGAGTTAGATGCTCCAGGCTTGTTGGCCAGGATTGGCTTTCGTGCATCTCGGTGGACTCGCAACACCGCTGTGATACATCATGCTTTTCATCGCACCTCGTATGGCTTTAACGAACCATTCTCTGCTATGCTAAGGACATTTTCTACGGTGGAAGATGAATTCGAATTCGGGGAACCTGTCCGGCGCTTTTCCAACCGCGTGAAACGTCAGCGTCTACTATGATGTTAAATGTTTTTAGTAAATTGTAATTTGTATTGTTTGGCTTAATTTAGTTTTAATATGTAAACGTTGTTTAGTTTAAGTTTTTACAATCATTTAGACTATAAGTCCGATGGTTTCTTTTATAAATAAATAAATAAATAAATAAATAAGCTTCTGAACTGAGATAGGAGCAAGTAAGTGCACTTCTTAAGAAGAGAGTGTACGCAACCCTGCACAGGTGTTGAACCCTCCTTGTGCATTAGGGTTATTTTTAACCCAAACCGTGTACTACGTCAACGAGCTGTTCCTATTGCGACGCATTTGGATGATTAAGTGGCGTTTCAATGCGTTTCAAAGTGTTTTATCACATTTCAGGGTGTTTAAAGAGGATCCAGAGCAGTTTTAGGGGGCTTCCCAGGCTCTCAGGTGGGTTCCACGGGGGCTTCAGGGGTAGTTTAAGGGTGTTTCAGGGGAGTTTCAATGCTTTTCAGGACGTTCATGAACATTCCAGGTGTTTCAGAGGGGTTTGAGGGAGCTTCACAAACTCTCAGGTAAGTTTCACGGGAGTTCCAGGAAGAATTCAAAGGCGTTTCAAAAAGGTTAAAAGCGTTTTAATTCGTTTCAAGGTGTTTCAGCGGGGTTTAGGGGGGTTCGCAGGGTCTCAGGTGTGTTCACGGGAGTTTTAGTGTGGTGTCATAGGCAGTTCAATGCGTGTCAGGCCATTTCAAGGCGTTTCAGTGAGTTTCATTGTTTTCTCAACTGGGACAAAAGCTGCTTCTAATTTCATTGCTCTATGAACACCTCCACAGTTTTTAACTGAGAGTTTGCTCTGTCAATATCGTGGGGCAGGCATGAAGTACTATATGTCCAACAAGGTCAAGAATATTTTCATTACGAAGAGCTCCTGGATCGACCTTCAGGTACCTGATACCTGGACCGATCGGAAATCGAACCCGTCACCCGTCATGCTGGATATTGACACCTTTACTGCTGTGATGATATGGGCATTTCAGTGGGCTTCAGAGCGGTTTCAGAAAGCAAAGCCTTCAGATGAGCTTCCTGGAGTTTCAGGGGGTGTCAGAGGCTGCCGAAAGCGTTTCAAAGCATTTCAATGTAGTTCAAGGTGATCATCCCGTTTCAGCAGGTTTTAAAGGGGTTTTAAGGGACTTCGCATGCTCTCAGATGAGCATCACGGGAGTCCCAGGAATAGCTCAGATATGTGACAAAGCGGCTCAATGCGTTTCAGTGCGATTCTAATGCCCTTCAGAAGCGATTAAGAGGGCTTTGCAGGCTCTCAAACACGTTTCATGGGGGTTGCAGGAGGTGTCACAGGCGTTCCAAAGCATTTTAAGGTGTTTCATTTCAGGGCGCTTTAGGAAGTTGCAAGGGATTTGAGAAGGCCTTCAAAGTCCTCAGGTACGCTTCACGGAATTCAAGGTTAGTTTCAGAAGCGTTTGAAAGTGTTTTTAGCCGTTTCAGGCGGGTTTAAAAGCATTTCAATGCGTTTTTAGGGCGTTTCATGAAGTTTGGGAGGGGTTTTAAAGGATTTCACAGAATCTCAGGTGATTCCCACCGATAATATTTCCCCATCGAATGTTATGTCGATTTGCGGTACGACAGCACTCGACTTTCTAAAGACGTTTACTAGCGTGTTTTTCGGGTTGGGGCTAGGTAACTTCAAGTTCCATATTGATGTCTCGTACCAGTCTGTCAACTTCAGTTGCAGACAGTGCTGAAAATGTCATTTCGACATATCTTAATTCAACCACATCCAGCTCATTTGAGAAGCTCAACCTGAGAATATGGTACAAGAATAAAATGTGCGGCTAGACCAGCTCTACAAGATAGTCATGGAAAACCGATCCTTTTAGGATATTTAAAATAAATGTCACGGACTACCTTCGAAACATGCCAATGATATTCATGGTGATGATCAATTGGCATGATGTGGCTAGATATGGTTGAATTTAGATATGTCGAAATTACATTTATAGCACTGGTAGCAGGGCTCGATGTGTAGACTTGGAGGTCATGAGCGTAAGGATGGTAGTGACATTTTAAGGACAACGGCAAGCTGTTGATTCACAGGCTGAATCGAGACAAAACATGTCCAAGGCGAACAGACTGCTTCCTACGATCAAGGAACTATGATTCTAAATCGCTGTCTTCATGTCATTATATGATGCGAGCTTCCATTACTATCTTTTTGTGAAAATCTTCCAAGTAGCCCAACGCAAGTTACCGATGCAGAAACAATGTCCCTCACTACTACATGATCGTTATTAGGCTTTACGCGGATAAAGCTAAATTGATTTAGTATTAGTGCACAGCACAACATAGCAAGCCGTCTGAAAATGAATAAGAGGTAGGGTAATTGTTCCCATCGTTGTGGTAGTACCTAATGTTGCGGTAATGGCAATTGAGCACTTTTTCAACTGAAATGTTACCAAAAGGTATTTTAGATGTATGGTGCTTAAATTATGAGATTGCACCATTTGTTTGCTTAAGATTTGCACAAAATCCTATTTTAAAAAATATTTTCCTTAATGTGTTTGCTGCTGTGTTCCTATTGTTGCGGTAGTGTTCCTAAGGTTGCGGTATCCCATACGATTTCAATGGGATACCGCAACAATAGGAACAAATACCGCAACATTAGGACCACAATGTTCTTTCAGATAAAAACGAATAAAATGCTCATAACAACATCAAAGTGGCAATATTTCGTTATTTTCCCGTAGATTAAGGATGGGTTTTATTATTTTCAATTCAATCTATGTAAAAAGTTTGCTTGGGGCGATGCAATTGTGGTTTAAACATGAACCCAGTGCTTAAGTCCTCCATGATCGGATCAATTACCCTATAGAACAATAGCGATCAGGGCTTCCTGCTTCATCTTGTGTGATTGTTGTTGTTCGATGTTGTTATAACTATTGTTAGGTTCTGTCTAGCAGTTTTAAAGATGCATTTTTAAATAAATAATACATAGATTGTTACTTGCATTTTAATCCAATTAAAAATATACAAGCCAAAGTTTTTGGTTTTGATTCCAATTTTATGTTTAGTTATTTAAAATCGAGGTAAACATGTTCTACATAGTGGTTTAGAAAGTTAAAAACTGATCTGTGAATCGGACTTAACGGCTACGCAGTCTTAATACATCAAAACGAGTTGTTATCTAACTCGACGTTTCGACACTTTGGATGGTGTCTTCTTCAGGGGTATACAAGGGTATATTTTACTTATAAAATGTGAATGTTGTTACAGCCGATTCCTCCATCAAAACTGATCTGTTTAATTCTATCTATCTGATTGCATCCTATAACAGATGCGAATTTAGACCTAACTGTTAGGTCCTCTTCAGTGTCTCCCACTGACATGACTTCTTAGTATTAATAAGTAAAACTGAAGTAGGTTATGTGGGTGCCACAATTAAAGGAGTAATGCCAGCTGGTTTATATCAATAGTTTCTAACGATAAATACCAAAACCATTCGCTTTTCGCCTGCTGCAAGATACTCTATTTCCTTAACTCTAAAAGTAATCGTCGTATAAGTTGAGATAAAGGAAGTCGATAAGCACAGAAAGTCATAAAATCTCAACCTCAAGTCACACACAGATCAGAACTATACTATAAGCTTCTTGTGTGAATCCTACAACAGTCTTTTCGTGCATTGGCTCCGTATCTCCAGGCTCAACAGCCAGCAGCCGATCGAAAAACTACGTGAGAAACTCAAACCGGACACTGTTTAACAACTCCATGACGGTGGTGGTGGGTGGAACGGGTTTTCCACCGGTTGTGGTAACTTGTTTGATGTGCCCATACAATGCTTCGTAATCTGTTTAAAAATTGAAAATGATCCTTTAAAATATAAAACTAGTTTTCTTTTAAATTTTGTGTTTTAGTTTTCATTAAATATAGAAAAGTTATGCTTTGAAGACGTTATAAAGAATATGAGTATACTTGAAAAATTATGTTCCATGCTTGGATAACTAAAGTATTCCTTTATTGTTGTGCATCGCTATCAATATCGACGAAATACATTTATGAAAACTTCAGTGTTGGACGATGGCATTTATAATGTTTTTCCAACCTTCATAAAAGTTCATTTTTTAAACTGTTGCAATAACATTTTACCGGATACCGAACAGTAGTGGGTGCGAGGCAGTGTTACACACAGGAAGACAAAAGTGAGAAAGCCGAGAAATAAATGGTCTAGAACAGAGTTGCAGCTACAGCAACCCCGTTTCCGTCGGCTCAAAAGGATATGTTCTGCTGGCTGGTTTCGGTTGCACAAACATTGGCATTATTTTTAGATATAGGGTAAGTGTACCAATTATGGCTATAGTACCATTTATTCGTCATAGTTGATTTTCACCTTTTAACGATATATATCAACAATAAAAAAATGTGAACAACAGATCACGTTCACAAAAGAAGGTTGCATTCATTTAAAGTCCACATTTTGCTCAAATTACGGTAGAAATAAATCATTTTCCTTAAAATTTCGGCTCCCCTGCACCCTTTTTCGCCACAGTGTACCAATTATCGCTAATCCCATAAGAAATGCATGCAAATAGTGCGAAAAGGAACCGAAGTTAAAAAATGTAGCCATAACTGGGACAGGGTTCCTATCATTGGCTCACGCCGTAATAAATACTAAAAGTAGTTTTGGCTCCGTTTTTATATTTTTCCTGTAAAGTATGGAAACTAAACTATCTTTTAACATGTTGGTGACATTCGTTGGTTTTCGCGTTATTTTTGTACAAATAGTTTACCTTAGGTAGTGCCATAATTGGTACAGGCACCCTAACCCAGTACGCAGTAGCAAGTGAACGCCAGAGCAGAGCAAGGGGCGATTGGTGTGCGATGCGATCACAGCAGGACCGCGTTTGCACTCATTTTTATGTGCACTCCTCGCAACGAGATTGTACTGACTCTCCGGAACTGTCCGGCACCGGACACAACGACAGCAGACAGGGCGGACCAAATTGAAAATATATAGCCCATTAAGGCAAGTGCACATCACCCGGACCGGTCAGTACTCGTGGCTGCCTTGTGATGGCTTACTTGGGCTTGGGCAGGCAGCTGGGCTATTCTTGGAACGGTTCGAATCACAGAGAATGCACTTTTTAGGGGGGCCGGAAGATATACCGAAATGGTCACTGCTGCTGAGCGCTGGACAAATGAGGCCATCATGGCACACATGGGACATAAGCGATTTGGTGACATTTCTAGATGTATTGTATGGATTTGCCGCTCTTTTGGCTGGTTTTACTTTGATCTGGTGGTAAGGTGGAAACATTTGTAACAATTGTAGCAAATTGTCTGCCAAGGGCTAGCATATGGAAATTTATTACACATCCTTTACGATACGCTTTAGGAGGAGAAACGATCGAACTAAGTATTGAAAATAAACCAGTCCCATGCCATGGTTCAACGGTAATCATGCTGATGATTAAAGTGTTAAAATTAATTGTTATTAGATGATGACTATCTAGCCTAGTTTAGTTCTAGCTGGCTCTTCGGGCCCGTATGAAGTTGATCATCAACATTAATCTTTTTTCCCGATCAGCCTAGATAGCTGTGTAGTGTCGGTTGCGGTTAGTTCAACTGCCTAAGAATAGCATTACGGACCGCCTGTTCCAGTGGTACGAGTCCACTAGTCAGGTGACCCCTAATTCATGGTGTTATGCGGCTTTATGATTAACCTGCCTAGGAATGCATGTTTAGGGGAGGAGGGGGGAGTCTAATAAAAAACCTAATCCCTACCTAAGTTTGTCCTTACTGTGCCAAACGGCGCAACAGCGCAGTGGACCTTGTGTTTCTCGGAGATAGTCTGCTGCCCTTCTTTAGTCTCAATCTTGAGGCTAAATAAGGGCGGGATTATGAAGATGTCATTGATTAGTTTAAATTTTCATTTACAAGGCTTTGCATTATGCGATTTACACAGTGTATTCTGTGTTGCTTCGCCTTTGGCGTTTTCCAATCGATACCGATCTGGTTTTATTGCTGCTGTTCTTTTTTGTACTGTAATTGTAAAGAGTTTAATCTGGGTGATTGGTTAGGATAGCTCAGATCGATCATCAACATAAAAGAACAGCAACGATCAATCTTCGCAGACTTATGCAAAATGGTACAGTCCAAATGGCGTTAGTCCAAGAACCTTACTTTCGTAAGTGGAATTTCTATCTGGGAAACCTTGTGAACCCGGTGTTCAGCAAAAATGAAATGGCAAACTCGCGTATCATGCCTCGAGCATGTGTGTTTGTCAACAACGCTCCCAAATCTCTGAACTAACCACCAGAGATGTATGTTGGAAACCTCAACAGAAAATACATCTCAAGCCTAACTTTGACAAACACCGTATCTAAAAAAAACAACGAACGAAGAAAATCGGATGGGAACTTCGCTGTTCCCATAGCAACTCATACATTGAGCATTTCAGAAACGTGAAAAATCCAAGTATTCCCCAAGCGTGAATGACACAAGTAGTCTTACCCTAAAAGGGATACCTTCATGGCCTCAGTTTCGTCACCTCGCTGAGTGTGTTCCATCAAAGACGAGCTCTGAAAGGCGCCTGGGGTCCAATGGACCTCAGGTATCCCTTTTAGGGTTAACGAAATTCAGCGCCTCATGTGAAAATCTCTTTTTTGTTTACATATGTTACATACGGGGTTAGGTGAAGTTGGGCTTGGTCTATTGGTCGGTTTATTCACCGCATGATGAATCATCGCCTACGTATGCTTTCAAACAAGTCATCACATACTGCTTTTTTCATTTCTTTTTATTAGTGAGTTTTAACTTAAACTAATTCTTCACACTTCGCATACTGCACTTCAAAAGCACTTGGATACAGATCTTCAATCATATGCAACCGCCCAATTGAGTATCTGTCAGAGAGGAAGTGTTGGGCATAACGCTTTGCTCTAGCAGAATTAATCACGAGTTGACCAATTGACCTGTGTCAGATGACGAATCTTTATCTGATCATCGCTACATCTTTTTCGAACTTTTGAATGTTACTTTACCAACTTTGCATTTCAGGAACCCCCGGTCCTTCAACTGGGAACTCTTTATATGTTCGGTTGTGGCCAAATTACATGGATCACCATCCACTGCCACTCCAAGTATTTTAGATGATGCCGTTGATACTACAACGACCTTTAGCATGGAAGCTTTTGAAGAAGCTTGCCTTCTACGATCTGTGAAGGCCACAAGAGGAACCACTTGAAAGAACTCTGATCTGGCGAAGCTCAAGAAACATTGTAGAAAGAGTAGGAACAGATGACGTTCAGTTGGATGGCATGCTTCCAGGTCGGCTCACAAGGCTTACCAAAAAGCTCTTCCCCAAGCAGCACACCAGTCTCAAAGAAGTGTCGACAGCGCAGGTTTTTGGAACACGAGTCATTTTCAAGTTATTCTGCCTTTGATTTAAAATAACATGAATGTATCTCCTGTACAACCAAAATCCTGCGCTGTCGACACTCCTTTGTGACTTGTGTGCTGCTTGGGTAAGGTCTGCTGAACGATCCAGCTGAAAATCCTTTGAACAAATGTTTCCAGTTTGAATGCAATCAGCCGGTTGAACAAAATCCTTGCAAAATCTAAGGATTTCCGAGTGGACGAACTTCGTTTGCCACATGCCGATTTGACTTCCTCTGATATGCAAGTTCCGGAATGTTTATTCAGCACACACTTCCTCGGATGTGTGGATATTACATCTTCGGAAGACCCTCATGTTTTCTCTTGTAGTCATGATTCTCTGGATTTCGCTCGAAGTATTGTAACTATAGTATCGATACACTAAAACTTCTTTTTACGCATGTTATTTTTATGTTTTCTTAATTTATGCTCCTTTTTTATGCCCTGCATAAAAAGAGGGGGGGCTACTCAGAACCAATATTGCGCAAAAGAATATTAAATAATGACGGGAACTATTGCAGCGACGGCCAGTGGGTGTTTCTGGGGGAGAGCAAAAGAAGGTTACAGGGGTGTTTTAGGGGGTCCCTAGGGATTTCAGCAGGGTACCAGGAGATCTCAGGGGGGTTTTCGGGGGGTTTCGGAGCCTCGGGGTCCGAGGGGATTTTAGGGGCACTATAGGAAGTTACCGAAAGTTTTCGGCGCGATTCAGAGGCGTTTCGAAGGAATTTGCGGGGGGTTTCGAGCATCTCAGGTGCGTAACATGGGGTCCGTGGGGACTTAAGGGGGATTTTAGAAGTATTTCAGGAAGTTCCTGAGCATTTTTGGCGGGATTCAGAGGCGTTACGGAGGAATTTTCGGGGGTTTCGAAGCCTTCCAGGTACGTTACATGGGGTCCGAGGGGATTTTAGAGGCATTATAGGAAGTTCCCGAGAATTTTCGGCGCGATTCAGAGGCGTTTCGGAGGAAATTACGGGGGTTTTCGAGCCACTCAGGTGCGTTACATGGGGTCCGAGGGGATTTAAAGGGGATTTTAGAGCCATTTCAGGAAGTTCCAGAGCATTTTTGGCGGGATTCAGAGGCGTTACGGAGGAGTTCTCAAGGGTTTCGAAGCCTCTCAGGTGCGTTACATGGGGTCCGAGGGGATTTCGGGAAATTTTAGAGGCATTTCAGGTAGTTTCAGAGCATTTTCGGCGCGATTCAGAGGCATTACGGAAGCGTTACGGAGACGTTGTCGGGGGTTTTGGAACCTCAGGTTCGTTACATGGGATCCGAAGGGGTTTAACGGGGATTTAATAGGCATTTCAGGATATTCCAGAGCATTTTCGGCGCGATTCAGAGGCGTTACGGAAGCGTTTCGGAGGAGTTTCGGGGGTTTTGGAGCCTCAGGTGCGTTACATGAGATCCGAAGGGGTTTGACGGGGATTTCAAAGGCATTTTAGGAAGTTCCAAAGCATTTTCGGTGCGATTCAGAGGCGTTTACGCAGGAGTTGTCGGGGGTTTTGGAGCCTCAGATGCGTTACATGGGATCCGAAGGGGTTTAACGGGGATTTGAAGAAGTTCCAGAGCATTTTCGGCTGGATTCAGAGGCGTTACGGAAGCGTTACGGAGGAGTTCTCGGGGCTTTCGAAGCCTATCAGGTGCGTTACATGGAGTCCGAGGGGATTTAGGGAAATTTTAGAGGTATTTCAGTAAGTTTCAGAGCATTTTCAGCGCGATCAGAGCTGTTACAGAGGGGGTTTCAGGGGGTTTCGGAGCCTCAGATGCATTACATGGTGTCCGGGGGTGTTTAAAGGGGATTTCAGAGGCATTTCAGGAAGTTCGAGAGCATTTTCGGCGCGATTCAGAGGCGTTGCAGAAGCATTACGGAACCTCTCAAGTGCGTTACATGGGGTCCGAGGAGGGGATTTTCGGGGGAATTTTCGGGGATTTCGGACCGTTTCAGTTGCGTTTGATGGGGTCCGAGAGGGTTTCAGGGGGATCTTGGAGGCATTTCAGGAAGTTTCAGAAGATTTTTAGAAACCCCATTACGTATCCTTTGAAATACCCTCTGATTTAAAGGTGTTCTTGAAACCCCCTAATACATAATACCATGACCTAATATGCCTCGAAATGCCCCTGAGACCACCGTTATCCCATTGAAACGCCTTTGAAATCATCATAATCAATTTGAAATGCCTCTGATACCTTTAGACGCCTCCCGAACAAAGGCGAATAGCAAAATGATAACAAGTTCTGTTACCTGGTTCGTTTGATAACTGAGTTTGTTATCATTTAGGTTGAAATAAGAGCCAACATAACGAAAATGATAACTCAAATTTACTTCTCGAATATCAACATGATAAGAAGTTAAGTTATCATTGAGTTCAAGTTGATAACTAATTGTGTTACACATTATTTTGTTCAACATTTCATTTAGTTATCAACATGAAAAAATACAGTTATCATTCAGAGCTATTTTATCGACGAAAATAGTAAAAATCTACTTTACCGACATCGCCGGCAATTGAAAAAAGTTTCTTATAATTCACAACCCATGTTTTCAACTTTTGCGCCCAGCGGGTCTCGAACCCTTATCGAGTGATTGCCAGTCACACCCGATAGCCCCTATACCAAACGGGACTCAGTGAGAGTGAGAGTAATTGAAAGCAACGCTTTCGTACTATAGTCGCATTGAAGGTGGAAAGCGGAATCTATATTTAGATTCGAGGTTCATCGCAGACACTCAGTTTGGGGAAAGCTTTGAAATATGCGTTTTGAAACTGATAACATGTTTTGTTATCGTTTAGTATTTTTATGTTATCGTGATGGACCAAAATTATCGATAATTAAATGTGTTATCATCTGGTTATCATCAATTGCAAAATAAGATAACAAGAATAACAAAATGATAACACCGATAACACAATTTATTATCAAATTGATATCCCTTTGTTATCCGCCTTTGCTCGGGCTTGAATAGGGACCAATAATCCCCATAAATGCACCTGAAAACTCTTTGAAATGCCCTTAATATGCTAACGCCCCTAAAACCTCTAAGAACGCCTTTAAAATGTTCCTGAAACCCCTGAAACTCTCAAAATACTCTGGAATTACTCTGAAATAGCTCCCCGTAACCCCATCAAAACGCCAACAAATACTGACAGCACCTCCTCAAATCCCCCGAAACAACCCCTTAAAACACCCCTGGAGCCCCTTTGAACCCCATTTTTGGGTTATCTGGGAACTTTATGGAAACCTCCTTAGCCCTACTTGGAATGCCCAGGAGCTGTTCTCGCCAACTACATTTCCTCATTGAAGCCCAAACTTAATATATGCATAAATTTCCCTCTTATTATGCCCTAATTTATGCACTCCCATCCATGTGCATAAATAGAGGTTAAAGTGTAGCTTTGTTCTGTTGTTCTAGACCCGCTGTGGTTAAGAGCTATAGGCGCTTTTGACGCTTTATGTGTTTTTTACAGTGTTTTTTTTTCAGGGCGCTGTTTAAACCCATTGTTGTATGATTATGCGTTAGTGCCCTCTTCTAGGGTGACGATCCTATTCGAATTCATGTTAGATCGTATTCCTGTCCTTTTCCCCATCCCATCCTTTATTATTTTTATCTCCCTAAGGTAAATGATGAAAAGGCTCGTGTTCATGGCGATGGTACAAATTTCTTAAATGGAGAAGAACATACCTCTGGAGTCGACCTACTGGCACCTGATCGCAAGCCTAGTCTAGCTCTAGTTCTAGTTCTACAGGGTGCGGCAGGAAAAAATGCGAAAAGTTCAAGGCACTATTACACGCTAAATATGGGATATATATGACTATTTTTTCATGACAGTGTATCAGTCAATGTCTATATTCTAGCACTGAAAAATAAAAATGAACACATTTGATGTTTAACATGTGATAATGTAGGCCTAATTAGCGGATATCAATAAACTGCGCGCCCAATGGTCATCAAACAAAATGACTATAACAGTAACAAAATTAGCTCAAATTCGATGAACAACCAGACCACACTGATCCAGAGCCATGTAGTTTCACATACCAGATGAAATAAGTACATATATTTGATGATATTGTAGAGAAAATCAAAAATTTTGTTTTATCAGATGCGAAATTTAGCGACCTGTGCGATTTTCTGCGGTTTGAAAATTCTGGTTGTCTTCATCTTCAGGCGCCGCCCTGTAAAGGTTAGTGACCAAAATGGGAAATTTTTTAATTAACTTTTCAGAAAACTAGCCTATTATAGATCATGGAACGTTGAAACATAGATAGGTTTATGTCAAATAGACGAAAATGAGGTTTGAAGTTGAAAAACACTTTCGCATTTTTTCCTGCCGCATACTGTAGTTCTAGTTCTAGTTTTAGTTTTAGTTATAGTTATAGTTCCAGTTTCAGTTCTAGTTCTAGTTCTAGATCTAGCTCTAGCTCTAGTTCTAGTTTCAGTCCAGTTCTTGTGTTAGCTTTAGTTATAGTTCTAAAATAAATCAGTTTGCAGATTTGTTGACAGAATTTCTTCTGTTTCAGCAGACGTTACCAAAAATCTAGCTGAGTATGTTAAAATAATACCTATCAAAGGTAACAAAGGAAGAAAGGTTTAAAAAAAATATTCTACTGCGAGTTAAGCACCATTTCCCATTAGAGCAAATTAAATTCCAAACCACATTCCTCTGGCATCCTTGCAGTGAAGTTTCAGCATCCTCCATGTCCTCTTAACAACCCAAGATATCCTCCGCAGGGGCAGTGTCATCCTCGTCGGATGTTTTTTCTATCCCTCTGCTAATACCCTATTGGCGTTTCGTAATTAGCTTCTAGCGTTTTCAATTAAAGCACAATGATGCCACTTTTTTCCCAGAGCACTTGGAGATCCTTTCTTAAGCGCAACGTAAGGGCCAGTTCAGTCAGTCGGTGTCTCTAATAACTTCAGTCGTCTTATTTCCCTGATTGAATTCCGCTATTTATCCCACCCACGGACGCACGGTGACTGACGGCGGCGGCGTCCGGAAGAATGGAACTTCCTCGCTAGCAACCAAGACGATGGTCGTTTGGTTTTTCTTTTTTCAATCCCAGGTTCACCATGGTAGTGGTGGGGGAAGGAAAATGTGTAATCCGAGTTACTATCTCCTACCCTTTTCGATGTGGCAGGAGTGCACAGCACGTTAAAATAAATTACCCAACTGTTGTCTAATTTTCCTGCCGAAATGTTCGGGTTTTCATGTTCTTGTTCGACCAATAATCGACACATATTTTGTGAAATTTTAAATATGGTTTGTGTGATATGACATTTAAGAAGGCATCAAGAAATAGTGTATCACTTCGCATAGTATGCAGAAGAATTACTTAAAAATTTCACAAATGGACAACAAATCATATCACTTAACTTTCATGGAATCACTTTTTAGCGTGCACAGTTCGTTTCTTTTTCCGCCGCGTTCGACTCAGCAGAGCTAATGATACTCAACTGGAACTTACTCTGAATGGTGCAGATCCAGTAAGACCCACTCTCCAGAACTTGGAGCTTTCAATAGAGTGAGTAAGTCTGCTTGCGCTGGGTTGGTCTGGTCTGGTCTGGTGGATGGATGCACCGGCGATGGATGACGAGCACTCGTTCCAACGAACCAAACCAAACCAAGAGGTGGCAGCAAATGAGCAGAAAATGGGGGAAAATGTGCCCATAAAAAATGCAAGATAAAATTGAGTGAGACGAGTTTAATCCTAGTCATAATAAAAAAGGAAGGCTGCTGCGCTTTGCTCGATGCATTCGGCAGAATGCAGCGAAACCGGCGAAACTTGTAGTGGATTTCAATTAAAAATGAAATCAAGCTTTGAGCTGTTCACTTCTTTTGCTATAGACTGTTTCAGAAATTATAAATACACTAACGATAACCTGTCATTTCAATTTGAGCACAATATCCAAAAAAGTTTCTTCTAGCTCTTATAGTAAACATGCTAACGAAGCAAATAATGCCAATTTTGTTGATGTTTGTGGAAAAAGTTAAAAAATAGGGCTCTGTAAACTAGATGATTAGAATTTGAAGTTGCACAAAGTGGTCAAAAAATGAAGCATAGTAGAAAAGAAAAAAATCTCACAGATAAAATATTTAATTTCCAAACACAATAAAAATTGCTGTATCGATAATAAAAGATATTTCTCGATTGGTAAAAGTTATTTTTACTGGAATATTTGATCAAGAACCACCATTACGGGCCTTCTCAAAACAAAAATTTTTGTTTCAAATTTCTCAACAACATCAGTAGCAACAAACGTTAAGCAAACGAATGTCTTAATTACTGTTTACTGTGTTCGTTTTTATGGTATGACAAGCCTTGCCATTTGAAGGATCGAATGAGCTGAAAAAATAAGTTTGTTTAGATTAAACGCTTTCAGGAAAGCTAAGAAACTGTGTGGTAGTTCTTATGTTCCGTAGAAAACCTTAAAAAATGAGAAACTTGATCTCCGAAAAAATGTTGTGGAAATGCCTTTATCGATTTTTCCCAAATTTTGATCAAGGCATTCCTTAGACAACTTGTTGAGAAAGCGAATGGGATAAAAATTTAGATAATTTTTGGTATTGAGTGATAAAAAATGTTGAAATCATTAAAAAACACCTTTGTGCAAATGCAAATTTGAGAAATTAAGTTATTTGTTAGAGAACTCGACTGTTCTTTAAAATATCAAGACAATTGAAAGGATATATGAAAATATGGAGTACAATATGCTATACTATGAAAAAAGTTGGTGAAAATCATTAGAACAGTTCATTTAATTTAATAAACAAAGTGTATTTATAATTTCTGAAACAGTCTATATATGTAAACATTGCTGATCTGTTTTTTCCCAACGACTGCACTAAGGGGATTCAGGTGGCCAAAAATCGAAAATTGACTTTATTCAATTTGAGATTCAGGTTCGGTAGTTGGAAGTAGACCACTTGGACCAGTAAACCCTAGATTATTAGTTTGCTAATCCCTATACTTATCGAGATATTGGCAGCAGAATGAGACCATTGCCAATTTTTGGAAAAATTAATGAAATGTTCAACTTCGCATATCTTCGGCTTAAATGAAAAATGTCAAACTTTTAAAGTAGTTTCCAAAAGCTTGCTTATAAACCTTTCGAATGACGTATCAGATGTAGAAATGTTGATTGTAAAACTATTAAATGATGCCACATCAAAAAATTATTTTTTTTCTCATACAAACCGTTCTATACAAAAAAGTTTCGCTGAGTTTCGCTTCGGGACTACTTCTATGTCTTTGTTTAGGATCCCTGGGAGGCATTGAAATCAAATTTGGCTGCTACTAGCTGCTATTCTGCAATTCCTTTCATGTTGTCGGCGATGATTGAAATATTGCTATATAAAATCACCCTATTGGCCATTAAATACCTCTGAGGAAACATTAGGTCGTCATGGCCACTTTTATCGGTAGATCGATCATAGTGCAGTCTAAATGTGGTCTTGGATCTCTTAGCGAAGCGTGTTTTTACGAATTGGAATCCATTTTGTAAATTGGAACAAAAATCCTTAAACGCCCAAAAGTATGCAATGCCCTTGTAATTTCATGCTGTTTGAAACTGTCGTGTTGGAACAACCTGTTCAACATGTTTTTCATATTTTTCAGGCATAAACCCTACGAATAGGAGCAAGACATTATTAAATTGACGCGAAAATATTTTTGGCCACCTGTTTGTATGGAGCCGCCCCATAGTGGACTGAACTAAATACCACACTGCTTAAGAAGACCATTTAGGGAGGTGCGACGTGGGGAAAGAACCAGTAACGAACAACTTTGATGGATGCTTTCCATTTTAGTCTTTCACGCTACAACGGCAAAAGCTTTTAAAAATGGCTTATGAGTTATGCCTTTATGATTTTTTGTTGGAATTATGGAGTGAGGTGCCAAATTTACGAGTTGCAAGGCAAGTTGAAATAAATTTCAAAGCAGCGTGAAAACATAGGATGTTTTAGAAGGTTTGAATTACGTTGTCAATTTAAACAAGTGGAATGAGTTATTGATAAATTTTGATCTTATTACTTTCCAAAATTTCCAAAGGTTGAAGTTGGGCCCGATCACAGGTGTTGTAAAAATCGGAAGGGCGACTGCTACAAATATGGACATAATGGACGAGCATCAATACCTATAGTCTCTTCCGTGTGGTAGGCGCACGGGTATTCAACACGACCATACTGAGCTAGAGGTGAGCGCCGATTTGAAATCGGTCAGCGGCGGAGTTTTTCAATTTTTTAGCCGGCGGTGGCGTGAAACGGCGTGGCCTTAAATTTTATTTTTTTGTTATTTCCGTTAATCAATATCAGTGTTTTATTTTTTAGTAACTCATCATGTTGAAGATTCAATAACATGTTTATAGTTACGGTTTTGTTATATTTTTTTCTCATGTTTTTTTTTAATTTATTGAAATAATTGTTATGGTGAATCATCTATCAGCTGCGCAAAATCCAGAATGGCTTCCTACAGGATTTCCCGGAAGAAATTCTAGAGGAATTCCCGATGGAACTTCTAGAGGATTTTCCAAATAAACTCTTAATAGAATTCCCGGAAGATCTCGTACAGGCATTCCCGTAGGTACACCTAGAGGAATTCCCGGATGAACTTTCTAAACGAATTACCAAAACAAAAACATCTTAAAGGAACGTTTGGAGAAACTCCTGTAAGAATTCCGGAAACAAATCTTAGAAGAACTCTTAGAGAAATTGCCGGAGGAGCGCTCAGTGGAATTTACGGAAGAAGTCCTAGAGGAATTTCCTGAGGAATTCTTAGAGGAATTACCGGAGGAACTCATAGAGGAACTTTCGGAGGAAACTCTGGTCATTCCTTGTGCAACTCCCAGAAATACTTTTAGAGCAACTAGTAAATAAATTGTCGGAGGAGCTTTCGGAGGAATTTTCGTAGGTATTGCTAAAGAAATTGCCGAAAAAAATCGGACAGGAATTCGAAGAAGAACTCGAAGAGAAACTACCAGAGGTATTCCTAGATGAGTTCTCGGACGAACTCTTAAAGGAATTCCCCGAAGAATTTCTTGAGGAATTCTCGAAGAAATTCGTAAAGAAATTCCCTGAGGAACTCATAGAGGAGGTCGTAGAGGTACTCCTAAAAAATTCTCGGATGAACTCCCACATAAATTCCTGAGAGAAGCTGTAGAGAAATTCTCGATGGAACTCCTAAATAAATTCCCAGGAAATTCATGAAGAAATTTCCGGAATAACTCGTAGAGGAATTCTCGCATGAACTCATAAAAGGATTCCCGGAAGAACTTCTAGAGAAATTCATCGAGATACTTTTAGAGAAATTGCTGGGCGAACTTCTAGAGGAGCGTTTGGGGAAACTTCTGGATGTATTCCCGGAAGATATCTTGAAGGAACTCCTAAGAGGAATTCTCGGAGGAACTCCTAAAGGAATTACTGAAGGAAATTTACAAGAATTCCCGGAAGAACTTCCGGGGAATTCTTAAAGGAATTCTCTGAGGAAACTCCGGCATACCCAGTGCAACTTCTAGATAAAACTTATAGCGCAACTCGTAGTGAACTTGCCTGGGGAACTTCTTCCCGGTGAAACTCATAAAGATGTTCCCGGAGATGTTCGAATTCCCAGATGTACTCCCAGGCGAATTCCCAGAGCTTCTAGAGACAGTCACAGTAAAACTCTTAGTGTAATTACCGAAAAAAAAAATCGATAAGAGATCCCCGAAGGAACTCGTAGAGGAATTCCCGGTGGAATTCCTGGAGGAATTCCTAGAGAAATTCCCACAGGAACTTCTAGAACATTCCGAAGAAATCTCTGGAAGAATTTCAGGAAGAAATCTTAAAGAAACTCCTGGAAGAATTCCAGGAGGAACTGCTACAGAAATTGCCGGAAGAACTCCCAGAAGAATTCCCGGAAGAACTTCTAGAGGAATTACTGGAGTAAACCGGGTATTTCCAGTGCAATTTCTATGAACTCTTAAAGGAATTCCTGTAGAAATTTGTAAAGGAACTCCCGGATGAACTCGTTGAAGAACTCAAGGAGGAATTCCCGGAGGTGCTCCTTGAAGAAGTGCCGGATGAACTCCTAAAGGAATTCCCAGGAAGGACTTCTAGAGGAATTGCCGAAGGATCTCCTAAAAGAATATCCGGAGTAACTTTTAGAGGATTTTTTTTCCTCAATCTTCGGAATCCGTAGATTCTTTCTAAAGTCATCAGTTATCTTCAGGAACCCCCGGTGTTTTTGTGAACTCGATTTAATTCAAAGAACAAACTTTTTCACTTTCAAAACATCGTTGACGCGACATGCAAAGTTTAGAATTTAAAACAACTACCGGTGGAACTCAGCGTGATTTGATCTATTTTTCGCGTTCAAAATTTTTAGAGCTGTTATAAATTTGGACCATAAAAATGGACTATCGCTGAAAACGACCTTACAAATGCTATGTATGCAGACGACTCCAATGAATTGCTTGAAATATTGTAATGAAATAAATCAAGAAGTATTATAACTTTCCGTCTCAACTATCTTCATCAAAGATGTTTGGTAGGTCAAGAATTTACAGATAATGGGCCTTTTGATTCGAACCTCTATCAGTAGATACGCCTTTTGAATCCAGGGTTCAGATTATTAAGAAAAATTTAACATTCTGGAAATAAGTTGCAAGAACTTATAAATGATGTATCGTTCTACTACGCATTCACATGCCACCCTACATTTCAAACCCATCAACACATGGGTCAGGACCAAGGGCTGTACATCCAATAGAAGACGTGATCAGATATATTTGTCTTACAAATTACGAGAGCGTCGAGAAGGATAGAACCTAGATCATCTGGGGTGCGAGATAATCACGCTTACCACACGCCTCCAGCGCCACTCTGTCTGTTGCTCAAACAGTATGTTACTCCATCCAGTATGTTTGACGATACTATAAGCACGGCCACAAGTTTATCATGTAAGTAGAAGAAACATATACCCACACATAAATTGTACTCATTGTCACTATGTTGTACAACGTGAGTCACGACGCAAAAGGTAACTCGTTCAACAAAATGGATAAACCGGAAGGGTATGGCAATCCATGAATCCTGAGATATATGAGATATTTAATTTGCATTTGCGAATTATACGGCCCATTAAGTGTAAGTCGTTGATCTACTCAACAACTTTGCCGAAGACCTCATGTTTCTTTGAGCCAAAAATCCTGAAATATATGATATATACTATTTACATGCTCACCAGTGCCATCTATGTATGACGTATTCCCAAATTTAACTGCACATGGTCTGTAAGTACTTGCCCTACGTAACAACATTTCCGAAGACTCCATCTTTGCGATATATGAAATATGCGTGCTGAGTAACGTCACCTATACGTGGAGTTCCAAATCAAACGTCACATCATCTGTAAGTCATTTACCTATCCAACAACTTTGCCGGAGATTTCATCTTTTTAGGTGTTCAGGATCCTGAAATAGATGAAATATTAAATTTGCACGATTGGTTGCGCCACCTATGTGTGAAATTTTCAAACAAACTGTTCGGCAATGAACACAAGAAATTTTGGCAAGAACACTGGACTGTATTGGGGGGGGGGGGGGTATAGCACGGCAGAAGAGAAACGGGTTTCGGACTGGAAGGAATAACACTGGATCACTTTTACTACACTAAACACTTTATTTCTCTATCTGCTATTTACACTTCACTTTTTGGCTAATTTCACTTCGCGTTGTTTAAGCCACGCGAACGCTTATCACTTGTCACTTGTCGAAATTCAACTGACTTGCGACCGCGAACGGGTCGCATATATATACCAAAAAATCTAACGTTCCAGAACCACGTGGAAGGCTCTACGCGCGCGTAGAACCCACGCGACGTGTATGGAACAAACCATCATCACATTGACTGCAGGGCGACGAGCATCGATGATGATGATGGCTACGGCGGCGGCGTTCGCTGCTGCTCTCACGGTTGGATCTCACCGCACTCACTCTCTCGCTGCTGGTCGCTGCTGTCCCGTCGGCTCGGGTGAGTGCGCGTGCTTCGTGACGGTTCCGATGCGATGGTTGGTGTTGGTTGCGCATCTCAGCATGCTGCTGCCCACGTTGGAAGCGCATCTTCGCGAACACAAACGGTCCATCATTAGGAAATACTTGACCCAATAAACAACTTTACCAAAGACACCAAATTTCTATGTGGTTAGTATCTTGACATACAGTAGGGTCTCCTATAAGATGCTGCCACTCTTTTTTACGCCCATTGCGTTTTCCATGCTGTCTTTCAACAAATTTAATTTATGTTTTGTATGTGTTCCTTTTTCTTACTCACTCTCCTAAACATACATGAGAAAAAGAAAGATAGAAGAGGGGGCAGCTTGCCTCCTCTTTCATCTCGCTCTTTCTCGTGTATGTTTAGGGGAGTGAGTAAGAAAAAAGAAAAAGCTGACTCCGCCAATGATAAGCACTAACTGCTCTAAACAAATCAGCTGGATTGGATGCAAGACCGCTGAGAAATTGCGGTGAGCGTGAAGTGGAAGGCAGCGTCTAATAGGAGACTCGACTGTAAATGTAATTATATACTTAACACTTACATGCTCACTAGCGCCACCTATTTGTAACGTTCCGAAACAAACGGACCAGCATCTGTCAGTACTTGAGCAACTCAACAACTTTGCCGAAGATATCATCATTCTAAGTTATCAGGATCCTGAGATATATTAATATAAAATTTGCACGCACAGTAGCGCCATCTAGGTGTGAAATTTTCAAACAAACGGTCCATCATTAGTAAACACTTTACCTAATAAACAACTTTGCCGAAAACACCAAATTTCTATGTGGTCAGGATCTTGATATAATTGAGCTCAAATTCTTAATTCTTACGTGCTCACTAGCGCCATATATATATATGAAATTTCAAATTAAACGGTGCAGTTCTATAAGTCCTCGATCAACCCAACAACTTTGCTGAAGATATCGATCTTCTTCAGTCTTCAGTCAGGATCATGAGATACACAAGAACAAATTTGGGGTCCAAATGGACCCCAGGTTTCCGAAATGGACCATATTTTAAGGTTTAATGTAAAGGGTTAATATGCTCTTAAAGGCCTATCTCATTTTTTTGCATAAATCGGTAAAGCATTGGTTACTATGACATATTTACTAATTTTTTACGTATTCCTATCAAGTAAAGTCCATAAAATAACATTTTGAAAAATTTAATAATTTTAAAAACTCTTTTTGTTTAGCACTCAAATTTGGGTAAATTTTGTTTACCGTGTATGTCAAACAGGAACATTTGTTGTCAAAAGTGAGCCAATGTAATTTCTTTTGCAACCCATCGGTCCACTTTCGTTACGTCAAGGTTGATCTCGAAGGTCAAACAAGAACTGTTTACTATTATTTTATTTTCGAGTTTATTAACTATTCTGTTATTGTTTAAGTTTGGAAAAAGTACTACATGAGATCAGAATAGCGTGCTTCTTCGTGTTTTACAACAAAATCGGAAAAATATTTTTCATTTTAGGAGCCTATTGGGCTGAATACATATTGCACGAACACGTGGGGGCTGTCCATAGACCACGTGGTCATTTTTTTGGGATTTTTCAACCCCCTCCCCCCCCCGTGTGGTCATAAGTCCATACAAAAAATTTTATTTGTCCATACAAAATGGTCATTGGCCAAACACCCCCCCCCCCCAAATGACCACGTGGTTTATGGACAGCCCCGTGGAGGATCGCTGTAGGTAGTGCAATTCAGTAGGAGAAACGATCGAGCATGTCGTTGCAGTGTTAGCTGGATCAGTCAACCTCGACCATCACAACGAAGTTTCCAAGTGCAAGTGCCCCCTCTTTCATCTTTCTCTTTCTCGTGTTTGTTTACGAGACTGAGTGCGAAAAAAGAAAAAGCTGCGCACGCTAGAGATGGCCAAGTTGTGCTTTAAACTTGGACGACAGTTTTAGTGTTTTGTACTTAATCAACGTTAACAACATAGCTTAAAATTCCCCAAATGGAGAAGAATGTGCCTCTGTAGCCGACCTACTGATACCAATCAACGTTCCCCGGCAAGATAACGAAGTACCACGACCTAGCGGAGGAGTTAAAGCAGACGTGGCACCTGGAGGACGTCCGTATAGTTCCGGTTGCCCTCTTGGCAGCTGGAGTTGTTCCTAAATCTCTGCTACGGTCCCTAGATGAGCTGGAATTGATGAAGGACCTGAATGGTGATTCTTGGAACTAATTCTTGGAACAACTGAAAGAAAATCCAAATGAAGACTTATTAGGATAAGAAAAACCGACTAATGAGACCCACAGAGCCTTATCCTCTTTGGCATGCAGATTGCCCGGGGTAGGTGGAAGTTTCCAGCAATTTTGCTGAGAAGTGCAAAAACTTCACAAAAGTAATAAGCCGAAGATACCAATTTCGTTTCTGCGGGAAACGTACATCTCTTTATTCTAGCGATTTTTTCAATATAGCACCACCACTTCATTTGCCGCCGTCAAACTCAAAAAGTCCCACCGTATTCACACCCTGTCAGAAGGCTTAGGGCCGATTTCTTCACCTATCCGGCTTAACGACGTAAGCCTTGTTTATCTTAAACCACACTTAAAGTTAAGCCAAATTCTTAAGCCAGGTTTAAATATATGCATTTCTTCACACCGGCTTAGCAAATGAAGGCGATGGCTTACGCTAAGCCAAGCTTAACGAAATTTCCCATATCATTCCAGTGACTTTCCAATGGAAACGTCATTTTAAGCCGCCGATATTTTGAAATGCCCGTTATATGTAGTATGGAGTAACAACAACAAAAATTTTAGCAGAAAAAGCAGAATCGCTCGGCAATGTTTTCGGATGCAGAAGGAAATTAACAATGATGAACTACCTAGACTGTTGATATTTTACCCAACGCTAGTTTCGAAGATCTTCGATTTAGTACCTACTCCACATGATCGTTCCACAACATTTGGTGTTCGAATTTGCCTTTCATTGTACAAAGTTGGAGTGCCACATTGCAGAAAATATAATTTCGTCCTATCTAGATTAAATGTCATCGAATATCTTCGAAAAAGGTAATTAATATTAATCATGCAAAAATGGGATCAAAAGATCGAGTATTGCAACGAGTTGCAAAACATTTTTGTAATGAAAAACGAATCACTAGAATATGATCATCTCCATCAGTACCATCGTGCTTTGCGGTGGTTCGGTGGGAACGGTCATGCTCATCATGCTAGACTAGACACTAAATTTTGATCAAGCAAGCTACAGCCGAAATCAGTTGCATGAATCATTGAATTGCAAATGTATAGTACCAAAAACTAGTCCGTTGTGATATAAATCAAATTTCATAGTGCTGAGTTGCAAAAGGATATTTAAAATCCACTTGCGTCATTTTTAGATAGGGGAATTTTTGACAGTTTTGTTCACGTCATGGGAGGTTTTATGAAACCTATTGAACTCGAAGCTGGCCTCAAATCCTTCCAAAATAAGCTGAATGATATGGCCATGCCCATGTTTCAGGTATTTGGCCGACAAAAAACCACACGATGAAGAGAACAAACCTGCCGAAAATATCCAACGTCACCCTATTAATTATTCAAAGTAAGTTTTAGAAGTACAACACGAATAATACTGGGCTTCGTGGCCGTGCGGTTAGCGGCGGCAGTCTTCTAGGCGTATCGTAAGCCAGGGAGTGTGGGTTCGATTCCCGCTCCAGTCGGTGGAAACTTTTCGTCAAACGAAAAATTCACCACTGGGCCACTGGGTGTTCTGTGTTGTCCGTTGTCTAGTGTAAGTAATGTGTTCAGTCTGTGCAGCCTCTGGCTGAAGACGGTGTGAATTGTCTTTTATATTTATAATGAGTCAAAATGTTGAATATTCGATGGGCTAAACGTGCTTTGAACTAAGTATTTGTAAGAAATCAGTGTATAACAAGTTATTAGAAGATTTTTTTTTTATTGTCATCCTAAGTTTATTTGTTAAAAAAAATAATATCTCTTGAACCATAAGAGGCAAAAATATGTTTATTTTGACCTGAAATTATGGAAGGACCGGACGAAATAAATAGAAACTTCAATGCTAATGTACTTTCGACTTCCAAATCAAGATGAAAAATTTCCAAAACCTTCAACACGGTGCCTTTTTGAAGACTTTTAATTTAATATAAAAACTTGATTGTTCTAAAAATCGATGTCCTAAGTGTACATGTTTTAATAAAAAATATTTCTGCTGTTCAAAAATGTATCCAAGAAGCAGGTGAAGAAACCCAAACTCTGCAATTTGCGGCCTAAGCCTGGCTTAGCGCTGCTAAGCCACCTCAGAGCACCGCTAAAAATAAGCCACACTTAACGTAAACCGTACCTTTAGTAAACCGAGTTTAGTGGTTAAGCCGAGGTGAAGAAATAAGCCCGGCTTAAAATTTTGCTAAGCCTGGTTTAAAATTTAAGCCCGGGTGAAGAAATCGACCCTTAGTTATGTAAAGTAACTCGTTAAGCGCGCGTTTAGCTTTTTTTTCATACTGTCTTTTCATTCTAATGCATAGTTGGTAGCAAATTTTACAGACTTTCGTTACGTCAAGGATGACCTCGAATGTCAAACAAGACCTGCATATCATTATTTTATTTTCGAGTTAATAAACTATCTGTCACTGTTTAATTTCGGAAAAAATACCATTGAGATCAGAAAAGCATGCTCCTTCGTGTTATGCAGCAAAACCGGGAAAATATTTTTCATTTTAGGACCCTATAGATGCGCCGGTGTTTAGTGTTTAGTACTGTGTTGTTCCTTGCTGTGCATGCATCGCTCATGTATGGA
This sequence comes from Aedes albopictus, assembly GCF_035046485.1. NCBI lineage: Eukaryota > Metazoa > Arthropoda > Insecta > Diptera > Culicidae > Aedes > Aedes albopictus. The sequence goes on along the minus strand of NC_085137.1, from coordinate 56,215,951 downwards.
GTGAGTATCGCAGCATAATCGTTCGCGTTCGCAATTGTCTCGCGCAAAAACGAAAACATTAGATACGCGGGTGTTTAGTGTTAACAATGTACCATGTTATGAATGCATATACTTTGGTTTACTGATGTGTCCTTTGTTGCGTTTAGATCATTCCTGCGTGGAATGGGCTTAAAGTTTCTACTCCCTGATGGGGTGGAGACGCGCGACAGGTTTCTTTTATTATATATGTATCGGTATAGAAAGCGGACGATTGTGCACGAAAGTTAGGGTTTATTGACCCATTGTCAAATCAAATCACCAACCATAAGTGACTCCCACATTGACAATGTACCCTACCCCACTAACAAAACTTCCTTTCTGAGACAAACGTGGAGATGCAGCGATTCGCGGTCTTTATAACAACGTTTGTCTCACTAACATTCCCTTCCATTCTCGATGACCGCAAGGACGTGGCCGGCGCCGTTATTGACCTTACTAAAGTCAAGAGCTCTCGAACTGTATACAATGAGAATAGTAAGCTAGTCCAAAGCCCTATTCATTGGTTCCTTGTGCAATTTCGATTGCTATAGCCAATCACGGAGTAGCAACTACGAATTGTGTGGTCATCTACACAGTAAAACCGCTCAGCACTAAAATGTGTAAGCCCTAATCATAAGTGCATAATTTCCAGACCACACAAAAATGTGTTACAGTTACACATTCTCAAAAACAGCTCGTACACTCGTGTAGATGCGAAATGTCGATATTTTTTTGTTTTCCAAGGTCACTAGTAAACCTAGCTAGATTGCTGTACAAAAACATTTGCAAATTTAACGATTTTGCGGACACAGGAGCTGATTTTGTGAATGTGCAAGGGTTACACATTTTTGATGTAGTCTGGAAATTATGCACTTTAGTGCTGAGCGGCGTTAGCGTGTATGCTCATGCTCATAATGCATGGTTGGTGGCAAATTTTACATACATCCACATAAATTGGTGAATGCGTTTGTTGTTATTGTTTTGTTGTAAAAATTCAATAAATGCTAATGCACAGCCAGTATTGAATTCCGAAATTCATTCTGGATTTTTGTCGGCAATAATATTAGCAGCATATCGACGATATGATCAAGTATTGAAATGGCCAGGCCCTCTGTTCAATCCTGGTGGGTTTGAAGATGATTTAAAAACGAACAGCAGTCAGATTATTCACTGATAAATAACATGATTGATGCAAGCTAATTACTAGACTTAAGCGCCACTGGAACGAAAAAAGAACCCTCTATACCCCTCTATTCACCTGTAAGGTGAGAACTAGCTGAATAAAGCGCCACCATGGTGTTGCTACTTCGTGTTGCACTATAATCTTTCTACACACTTTCTGGATTGAACTTCAATGTGTTTTCTCTATGGTTTGTTGTTTCAACCATTCTTAAATGGCAGGACTGCAAAATCGTGCCGATACCGCCCGAAACACGAAATAGCATTACATTTTCTTGCTAAACTATGTTTAGAAACTTGACCTATTTCCAACAGAACATCATTAATTGGAGTGGTATAGGGAACTCGCTAGAAAAAAAATTCTACCACAGTTCACTAGGTAGTAGTATGGGACAAATATCAAATTCTCGCTCCAGTCGACTTTTTCGATTCCATTTAGGTCCTATATGAACTGTGCAAAATTTCAGCGCAATCGGCGAAACTATAATTTAGCGCAAGCGGTTCAAAGTTTTCATAGGATTTACTATGGAAAAAGTTACACTTTCAGATAAAAAATCGCAGAGGTCGCCTCTAGTCTCCTTAATTCAAATCGATCAACGCTTCTTGAAGAAAAAACATTTATGAAACTTTTCTTCGAAGACCGCAAAATGATTGGATGCTTGTGGGAAAAGTTATTGATTTATTACCGATTAGTGATCCAACGAACGGTTTTTTTGTTTTGTTTAATTAGCAGCACTGTAGCTGCTGCCTTGGATGCTGCTGTTTCGGAGGGTGGTGATGCCTCCCGCCACCCCATGCAACAACGGCAGCAGCAGTGCTGCTGATAAAACAAAACAAAAAGCCGTTCGTTGGATCACTAATTGGTAATAAATCAATAACTTTTTCCACATGCATCCAATCGATTTGCGGTCTTCGAAGGAAAGTTTCATAAATGATTTTTCTAAAAGAAGCGTTGATCGATTTGAATTAAGGAGACAAAGGGCGACCTCTGGGATATTTTGTTTGAAAGTGTAACTTTTCCCATAGTAAATCCTATGCAAACTTTGAACCGCTTGCGCTAAATTATAGTTTCACCGATTGCGCTGAAATTTTGTACAGTTCATATGGGACCTAAATGGGATCTAATAAGCTGACTGGAGCGAGGATTTATTTTTTCCATACAAGCGGGTCCCATACTACTAGGTAGACGCTACCTAAGTTTTTGTCATAAACATTATCATTACCATCAAGGCGATACGTACCCAAAGCAGTGCACCATGTTGTATACTTTCTCCTCTAGCATTAAACGTTACTCGTCTCGCATAGGTAGGTGGAGGTGATAGTAATCTCTGGTGTAAAACTTTTCCTCACAGGCGAACGTGTGTATGAAAGCAGCCCTCAAAGAACAAGGTGTGAGCTAGCTGAAACAAATTCCTCTCACTTCCGAACGACATTTTCTTTACATTTCCTTCCCGGTCCGGTCTCCAGTCATCTAAACGGACCGGACTGCTGCTGGTTGCTTGGTAATTCTGTAAACGGAACGCACCGTTATTGCTACCTTTAGCTAACTTCACGTTCCACCTATTTTTCGTACCACTCGATGTTTTTACGATACAGGCATGATTCGAATCTTGGCAGAAAAAACGTGAACGGAAAGCACCTGACACAAGCTCTGATGGTGCTTTTGTTCTACCGGACAGATTTCCGTGAATTGAATCAATGCTCGGAATGGAAATCGAAGCCCCCTACAACAGTCGACCACAATCCGATCGGTAAACCATGCAAGCACGGTAGTTGGACAACCTCCGAGCTCAGGAAACAACTTCTGTACAACTTTTCCCTTCTGATTCCGTGTTCTGATTCAGATTTCCATGCCGAAGAAAGCCAAAACTTTCCACCTGCTTCCAACGACCGTTGCTTCTGCGTTGCTCTGCGAAAGACACTACACTGTTTCCTGGACCTCCTACTACTACTATGCTGCCTCTGCTGGAGAACCAGCACAGCAGGATGAACATATCGCATAAACTACAAGGAACTCGAAAATAGAACCTGGCAAAACCGGTACTCGTCGCACACTGAGTGATGAAATGTGAAAATGAGACTCAAAAATTTGAAAAACGAAAGTCTCAAAATTCGGGTTTTCATCTCAAATGAGATATAGCTTGGCACGCTTCTTAGCTTTATATGAAAACTTCCACAGTTCACTTCGCCAATTGACCATTATTCATTCTAATATTGCGTACGTGAACGAAGATGGACGAAGATATCCAAGGAGGCCCAGAAGATTCATATACGAAAAGTTCATGGACCGTCTGGAATTTCAGCAACGTTGAAGCTAACAAGGTATCGAAGTAGCTACTCTTGGGAAGATTCTGGCCATTGTTTCCTACACCTCTCCCACTGTGCACGACCGGGGGAAGGATGCAAAAGATTCTAAATCATAAAAACTTTCTCCAGTTGGGTTAAGTTTAAGAGTGCCTACGCCGCCTCTCGTTGAACAAGATGATTCCGGCCTGGCCGACCTGGCAGGCTAGAGGCAAATCCTGGCGACGATAGCTGCTACCACCACTGCACAGTGGGAAAAAACCGACCCAAAAAGGCACCTAATTATTGCGGCTGATTGCGATCTTTGAAGCCCATCTTTTCCGAATGGAAAAATGCCAAGGAATCGATTGGTGATAGTTTCATTCGCCGGAATTGAGTGTAAGTATCCATTTTGTCCCATTTTCCCCTAAAAAACACTGTTTTTCTGAATTAAATAATGGTTTCAACTGATTGCGGCTAACCAACCAATTTTTTATTGATGTAGAATTGACAGGTGCATTCTATGGAGCATACCTCGATCTGTGTCTTTGACTGTAAGTACCCATTTTGCCTCATTTTCCCCTAAAAATACTGTTTTTCTGGATTAAAAAATAGTTTCAACTGATTGCGGCTAACCAACAATTTTTTTCTTGATGTAGAATTTACAGGTGCATTCTATGGGACACACCTTGATTTGTGTAATTGTATGAAAGTGCCCATTTTGCCTCATTTTCCCCTAAAACACAGTTATTCTGAATTAAAAAATAGTTTCAACTGATTGCGGCCAACCAACCAATTTTTACCTGATGTAAAATTAACCGGCACATACTTTGGGGTGCACCTCGATGTATGTCATTGACTGGAAGTGCCCATTTTGCCTCATTATCCCCTAAAAATACTGTTTTTTTTCTGAATTAAATATTAGTATCAACTGATTGCGGCTTACCTACCATTTTTTCTTGATGTAGAATTGACAGGTGCATTTCTGGAGGCACACCTCTTCTCGTGTCCTTGACTGGAAGTGCTCATTTTGCACAATTTTCCCCTATAAATACTGTTTTTCTGGATTAAAAATAGTTTTAGCTGATTGCGGCTAACCAACCATATTCAATCTGATTTAGAATTAACCGGCGCATACTTTGGGACGCACCTCGATCTGTGTCTTTGACTGGTAGTACCCATTTTTCCCCATTTTCCCCTAAAAATACTATTTTTCTGAATTAAAGACATGTTTCAACTGATTGCGGCTAACCAATCGATTTTTGCTTGATGTAGAATTAACCGGTGCATATTTTGGGGCACACCTCGTTCTGTGTCTTTGGGTGGTGGTGCCTATTTTGTTCCATTTTCCTCTAAACTACGGGTTTTCCGGATTTAAAAATAATTTCAATTGATTGCAACTAACCAATATTTTTTCCTGAAATAGAATCGACCTATGCATATTATGGAATACACCTCGCGCTATGCGTTAGTCTGAAATTGCCCGTTCCACCCCATTTTCCTCTAAAATACTGTTTTCTGGGTTAAAAAGTTTGTTCCAACTAACTAAAACAGTGTTTTAGGGGAAAATAGGACAACATGATGACCACCTCCAATCAATGACAAAGTCTGTCTGACAATATGCTCTGATCAATTCTACATGAGGAAAAACTTGTTTTGTTAGCTTAAGCTGTTAGCTTAAATTGCTTAGCTTGTTAGCTTGTTAGCTTAAATAAGTTGAAATTGTTTCTCAAACGAGAAAAACAGTGTTTAGGGGGTAAAGGGGGAAATGGGCACTTCTAGTCATAATGCATCGATTAATTTCACATTAGGAAAAAAATGCTTCATTAACCGCAATTAGTTGGAACTTATTAGGGGAAAATTGGTTAAACGGGCAATTTCAGACTAACGCATAGCGCGAGGTGTATCCCATAGTATGCATAGGTCGATTCTACATCAGGAAAAAATATTGATTATCTGCAATCAATTGAAACTATTTTTAAATCCAGAAAATCCGTAGTTTAGGGGAAAATGGAGCAAAATGGGCACTACCACCCAAAGACACAGAACGAAGTGCACCTTAAAGAATGTGCCGGTTAATTCTACATCAAGTAAAATTTGATTGATTAGCCGCAATCAGTTGATACAATTGTATAATTCAGAAAAATAGTATTTTTAGGGGAAAATAAGACAAAATGGGTACTTCCAGTCAACGACACAGATCAAGGTGTGCCCAAAGCATGCGCCGGTTGTTTCTACATCAGGTAAAAATTGGTTGGTTAGCCGCAATCAGTTAAAACTATTTTTAATCCAGGAAAACTGTATTTATAGGGGGAAATGGGTTAAAATGGGCACTTCCAGTCAATGACACAAATCAAGGTGTGTCTCATGAAATGTTCCTGCCAATTCTACATCACATCAAGAAAAATATGGTAGGTATGCAGCAATCAGTTGATACTAATTTTTAATTCAGAAAAAACAGTATTTTTAGGGGAAAATGAGGCAAAATGGGCACTTCCAGTCAAAGACACAGATCGAGGTATGCTCCATAGAATGCACCTGTCAATTCTACATCAATAAAAAATTGGTTGGTTAGCCGCAATCAGTTGAAACCATTATTTAATTCAGAAAAACAGTGTTTTTTAGGAGAAAATGGGGCAAAATGGACACTTACACTCAATTCCGGCGAATGAAACTATCACCAATCGATTCCTTGGCATTTTTCCATTCGGAAAAGATGGGCTTCAAAGATCGCAATCAGCCGCAATAATTAGGTGCCTTTTTGGGTCGGTTTTTTCCCACTGTGCACTGGAACGGGTTGATTCATGAGGGCGGAACATGATATAAATATTAAAAATCATTACATTGTGGGCACTTTTTGAAGTTTGGCAAAACTGTTAGCCCTGGTCACCGGTGAGCTCTATTTCTCTAGGAATGGATCAGAGGAAAGGGCAATTTAGGATGGTAAGTATCATCCTACAAACCCCATTGTTGAACTACATAAATGATTAATTCATCATAAAACTTCAATGAAATTTAATCACAACTTGGAAATATGCATATATTTGATTCGAATTTATTGATAACCTTTGAAATGTGCGATATGTATCGTAAAATTTTCTAAACTAAATTTCATAAGTCAGGTGACCTGAGGCAATAGTTAAAACAACTAATCAAAAGTTTAAGCTTCAATTAGATGCTTTTCATCACAGACAGTGTTTTTTTAGGATTTTTTCAGGAATTTCTCAAGAGATCCTTTAAGGTTTCTCCATATATTCCTTCAAGAATTCCGCGAGAGACTGCTCCAATAATTCCATCTGGGATTATTCAAAATATGTCTGCAAGGAATTCTTCCAGGAGTGATTTCAGATGATTTTACCTGAGATTATCCGAAAATTTATCCAAGAAATCCTTAAAAAGGTTGTTTCTTATTTCAGGCATTCCTACATAAATTCTTCCAGGAATTCGTTAGGAGAGCTCTCTTGGGATTTCCGAGAAATTCCTCATGCTCCAGGGAATCTTCATGGGATTTCTTCAGGAATTCTTCCAGGTATTCCTCAAAGAATATTCGGATATTCCTTATGTGGTCCTTTTAGGAACAATTTCAGGGATTATTTTGAAAATTCTTCAATAAAAGAAGAGCTCTTCTTGAGATTTCCACAAGAATTCCTTCTGTAATTCTTCCAGGAACTCTCCAAGAATTAATCCAAGACTTTCTCCAAGAACGGTTTAGAGATTTCCTCAGGAATTCCTTTTGGAATAGCTTCCGGGGTTTCTGATGGTATTTCTTTAGAAACTTCTCCAGGGATTCTCTCAGGAATTGCTCCTGGAATTTCTTCAGTAATGCATCCTCCAGGAATTCCTCAGAGGATTCTTCCAGAAGTTCCTCCAGGGATTGCTCTTGGAATCCCTGCAGGGATTCCTTCAGGAACTCCCTTAAAGATTCCTCTAGGAATTCCTCCAGAGATTCCTCCAGGAATTCCTACAGGGATTTTTTCCAAGAATTCCTCCTGGAAGCGCTCTAGTGATTCTTCTAGGAAGTGCTCCAGAGACTCTTCAATGAATTCCTCCAGGAGCTACAACCAAGAATTCCTACAGGTACGTCTCTATGAATTCCTCCAGAAATTGGTTCAAGCATTCCTCTAGCAATATCTCCAGGCATTACTCCAGAGGTTCCTCTAGAGATTCCTTCAGGAATTCCTAAAGAGAATCTTCCTGGAGCAATCTCTACTCTAGGGATTTCTCCAGCAATACCTTCAGGCACTTCTCCAGGAATTCTTCCAGGGATTTCTATAGGGATGCCTCCAGGCATTCCTCAAGGAATTCCTCCAGACATTCTTCCAGGAATTCCTCCAGGATTTCATCCAGGAATTTTTCCAGGAATTCCTCCAGGAATTCCTTAAATAATTCCTCTTGGAATAACCCGAGGAAATCCTTCAGGAATTCCTTCAGAAATACTTTCAGTAATTTATCCAGAAATTCCTCCTTAAATTTCTACAGTGGTCTACGGTTTAAACAGTTACGCAGTCTTTTAATATGGGGAAATGAGAAATTTCTACGGTAATTTATCTTTCAATTTCTCCACGAAATTCTCTAGGTGTTCCTTCAGAAATTCTTCTAATTTTCTAAATTTCTCCAGCAACTCCTCCAGCAATTTATCTAAGAATTTCTCCTCAAGGGATTCTCTAAGAATTCCCTCTGGGATTTCGCCTGTGATTTCTCCAGGAATGTCCCTGAGAATTCCTCTAGGAATTCCTCCAAAACTTTTTTTAAACATTCCTCCAGGCATTTCTCCAGGAATTTCTCCAGCATTCCTTCAGGAATTCCTCCAGGCATTCCTTCACGAATTCCTCCAGGAATTCCTCTAAGCATTCCCACACAATTTCTTCAGAGACTTCTCTAGGAATTGCTTAACTATTTTTTCAGGCATTCCTCCAGGAATCCCTCCATGGATACATTCAGAAATTCCTCCAGAAGCTGCTTTGAGGATTCCTCCGGGGATTTCTCCAGGAATTCCTCCAAGGATTCCTACAGGGTCTACTCAGAAATTCCCCCAGGATTCCACCAGAAATTTATCCAGAAGGTCCTCCAAGATTTTCTCCTGAGGATCCTTATCAAAAGGTCGGCTCCAGAGGCACGTTCTCCTTCATTTGGGAAATTTGTGCCAGAGGATCCCTTAGAATGCAATTTCTAAGAAATTGCTTCAGGGATTCCTTTAGAAACTTATCCAAGGATTGCTCCAGGAATTCTTCAAGAGATTTCTACAGAAATAGCTCCAGGGATTCCTTCCAGGATTCCTCTAAGGATTCCTCCAGGAATTCATCCAGGGATTCCTTCAGGATTTTTTCCAGGTATTGCTCCACAAATTCCTTCAGGTACACTTCCAGAAATTTCTCTTGAGGAATTTCTCCGGAACTCCTCCAGGCATTTATGCAGGAACTCTTCCAAGGGTTAATCCATAAATTTCTTCAGGAATACCTTCAAACACTCCTCCAGATATTTCAACAGGAATTCCTCCAAGGATTTCTATACGGATTCCTGCAGGGATTCCTCAAGGAATTCCTCAAGCCATTCCTCCAGGGATTCCTCCAACCATTACCTCCCGGAATTCCCCCAGGCATTCATCCTGGAATTCATCCAGAAATTCTTCCAGGATTTCATCCAGAAATTCCTTCAGATACTCCTCCTGGAATTCCTTCAGAAATTCGTCAGGGAGTTGATCCGGAAATTCCTTCTGAAATATCTATGATTATTTCTCTAGTAATTTCTCCACGAAATCCTCCAGGGATTCCTTCAACGAATTCCTTCTGGAATTTGTCCAAGAATTCTTCCAAGAATACCTCCAGGGGTTTCTTCAATAATTTCCACTACCAGGGGACTCTAGTAACACCTTGCGTAAAGAGTTTTTTGGTGTGGGGGTGAGTGGAGGGTAAAATAAAATAAAAAATTAAAAAAAATTCTCAAGGAATTAAACCAAAAATTCCTTCACGAAATCATTCAGGGATTTCTCCAAGCAATTCCTCCAAGAAATTCTCCAAGAAATCCTTCAGGGATCCCTTCCGAAATTCTTCCAGGAATTTCACCAGGAGCTCGTCCACGATTTTTTCCAGGAATTGCTCTAGTAATTTATCCAGGACTTTATCGAGGAATTTCTCAAGGTATTTCTCCAGGGATTCTTCTAGGAATTCCCCCAGGGATTTCACCTGAGATTCCTCTAGCAATTCCTACATAAAATCTGTTGGGTATTCCCCCAGGCATTCTTCCAGGAAATCCTCTAAGCATTCTTCCAGTAATTCCTTCAGAGATTCCTCCAGCAACTGCCTCAAGAATTTATCCAGGAATTCCTTCAGGAATTTATTCAAGAATTCTTCCAAGGATTCTTCCTGAAATTCATCCAGAAATTTGTAAGAAGTCCAAGATTTCCTCCTGAGATCCCTTAAGAATTTTTTTCAGAGATTCCTCCAGAAATTAATCCAAGGATTCCTCCAGGAATTCAATAGATTTCTTCAGAAAATTCTCCATGGACTCCGCCCAGCATTTCTCTAGGGATTCCTCCAGGAATTTATCCTTCAGAATGTCTTCCAAGTATTGCTCCAGGAGTTCATCCAGAAATTTCTACAGAGATTCTTCAAGGTATACTTTTAGAAATTTCATTCATTTCTACAGGAACTCCTCCAGGGATTAATTCAGGAATTGCTCCAGGGATTTTTCCAGGAATTCATGTATGGGTTGCTCCGGAAATTCTCTAAGAATTCCTCCAGGATCATATCCAGGGATTTATCCAGGAACCCATCCAGAGAATCTGCCGGAGCAATCCCTGGCTCCAGGAAGTTGTTCAGGTGTTTCTCCAGGGATACCTCCAAGAATTCCTTTAGCGATATCTGTATTAATTATTCCAGGGAATTCCTAGAACAGGAATTTCTCTTTGGATTCGGAACTTGTCCAGAAATTTCTTCAGGCATTCTTCTAGGATTTTCTCCAGAAATTGCTCCAGGGAACCTTCAGGACATCCAAGAGATTGCTTCACAAATTTCTCCCAGGATTTTCTTCAGGAGTTCCTACAGCAATTCCTGAAGGAATTATTTCAGGTATACTTTCAGAAATTCCTCCAGGGACTCAGCATACCCACAGGAATTCCTCATTAAATTCTTCCAGGGATGCTGCAGGAATTCTTCTCGGGATCTTTTAAAACAATATTAATTAAATTTGGAAAATTTCCTTCCATCATATTGTCCATGAATAAACCCAAGAAATTCTCCAAAGTTACCTAAAGATTTTTTGTATTTCTTCAAGGATTTCTAGAGGAATTCTGCCAGCGAATTGCCTTGGAATTGAAAAAAGAAAAATTCCAGAAAATTTTAGAGGGAACCAAGAAATTTTCCAAGAAGTCACACAGGAGTTTTTTTTCACAATTATCTTTTAGGAGTTCATATACGGATTTGTTCCGGAATCCGTCTATGAAATCCTTCAAGAATATCACGCATACATGACCAGTTTGACGCATACAAGTTATGCGGGATGGAATGTTTGGATTACCTGTGGGATACGCCGACGGGATTATGCGAACGAACCATCCCAATACCCTATTCTCTTATTTTTTTTTCTCCAAAAAACTTTTCAAGAAGTTTTCCAATTGATTTTTTTTTCTCAGGAACTCCTCCAGAGATTTCTCTACATAGAAGTTTTTCCAGAGATGTTTTCATGGGCGCAGTATCATAACGTCCGAGGCCATAAAGTCCCAGGACTTTATGGCGCATTTTTCCGGGGCATAACGTCCGAACTTGCAGATACGCCACGAAGTCCAAGGAAAGAAGGCACATAGGATATTATGACGCATCCAAACTTTTGGACGCTATTTCGCAAAAAAAACGCGACTTAATGTCCGGGACTGTATGGCCTCGGACGTTGTGACCCGGCCCCGTTTTCATGATGTTCCTATTGGAAGTCCTTCAGGGATTCTTAAAAAAAAATATCAATGGACTCCTTCAGAAATTTCCCCGGGAATGCCTCAAGAGATTCCTCCAACAATTATTTTAGGGCTTATCCCAGAAATCCTTCAGGAATTTCATCAGGTATCTCCTTCCAAAGTTCAGATAGGAATTTCTTTAGATTTTTTTCTTTTTCAAATTCTTCAAGAAGTTACCTAAAAGTTATCCAGGGATTGCTTCAAGAATCCCTCCGGCAGTTTCTGCAGAAGTTTACTCAGGCATTCCAACGCGAAATCATACAATAAGTCCTCTAGGGATTCTTCCAAGCGACATACATGTCACACAAGAATCATGACAGTGCTGATTTTGGTAGCGGAAAGACTCCTTCGGAATTTTCCTAGGGTTTCCTCCTAGAATTTTGATAGGAAATGCATCAGGAATTCCTCTAGCACATTCATATTAAATTCCGGCAGACATTTATTTTTTAGGAGTACATTTCAGCGATCCGCCTATGAATTTCTTCAGGTGAATTCTAGAATTCACAGAATTCAAAGAATTCCATTATTTGAGAGCTCTCCAAAAATATTTTCTGGAAATTCTTCAAGAATTTCAGGGTTTTCCTTCAGGAATTCTTACAGGACCCCTCGATGGCTTCCTCCAGTGATAATTTCAAGGCTTTTACGAGAATACCTTCAAGAGTTCTTCCAAAGATCCTTTTTGACACTCGTCAATTGACATATCTATGGGATTATGTTCTGAGATAAGTTTATGCAGTATGGTATATGAGTATATAAAACTCCCTCGCAAACGGCTTTCAGGATGGCGGTGTTACAAAGAAGTAGCCACCTAGCCATCAGTGAAAAGTGATAGCTCGGATTCGTCGTTGAGTTGACCCAAATTAGATGCGCGAGCAAGTGCGCGAGCAATCCGTGCCGCTGAAGCAATTATGATATTTACAGCGGTACATAGAATTTTAAAAACATCGTGCCGCTGCATCGCGCGAGCAAAATGCACCTCAAAAACTTCTACTCAGAAAAATGCACTTCGTAAAATTACTACTCAGGTCTCGTCGATTGATCAGGACCCATGTGTGTACTTTTATATCTCGGTTGACGCAGTGATGACGGAGGTTCAACTGCTTTACAATAATACTTTTATTATGTTCCATCGAACTCCCTCGACACAGATTACAACTCACTTCAATCATGTATAATTGCATGCTAAAGGCGAAACTGGAAGCATTTCCTCATTTTTATGTTTTAGATTTTTAGCTATTCAAAAAAAAATGTTCGGGTGACAAAAAAATTAGATCGTCAAACTTTCTAGGATGATCGTCTAGACTTAGGAAAAGATGACTGCATACTCAGTTTACCCCGCTAGGCCGAGAACATATCGAAAAAATCACATTTTCGGGTATACGGCAATTTCTTCGAAAAAAGTCCCAAGGAAGCTATTAAAAAAAAAAAATGTTCGGGTGACAAAAAAATAAGATCGTCAAACTTTCTAGGATGATCGTCTAGACTTAGGAGAAGATGACTGCATACTCAGTTTACCCCGCTAGGCCGAGAACATATCGAAAAAATCACATTTTCGGGTACATAGCAATTTCTTTGAAGAAATCCCTAAGGCAACTATTAAAAAAAAAATGTTCGGGTGACAAAAAAATAAGATCGTCAAACTTTCTAGGATGATCGTCTAGACTTAGGAGAAGATGACTGCATACTCAGTTTACCCCGCTAGGCCGAGAACATATCGAAAAAATCACATTTTCGGGTACATAGCAATTTCTTCGAAGAAAGTCCCAAGGAAGCTATTCAAAAAAAAATGTTCGGGTGACAAAAAAATAAGATCGTCAGACTTTCTAGGATGATCGTCTAGACTTAGGAGAAGATGACTGCATACTCAGTTTACCCCGCTAGGCCGAGAACATATCGAAAAAAACACATTTTCTTCGAAGAAAGTCCCAAGGAAGCTATTCAAAAAAAAAAAATGTTCGGGTGACAAAAAAATAAGATCGTCAAACTTTCTAGAATGATCGTCTAGACTTATGAGAAGATGACTGCATACTCAGTTTACCCCGCTAGGCCGAGAACATATCGAAAAAATCACATTTTCGGGTACATAGCAATTTCTTCGAAGAAAGTCCCAAGGAAGCTATTCAAAAAAAAATGTTCGGGTGACAAAAAAATAAGATCGTCAAACTTTCTAGGATGATCGTCTAGACTTAGGAGAAGATGACTGCATACTCAGTTTACCCCGCTAGGCCGAGAACGTATCGAAAAAATCACATTTTCGGGTACATAGCAATTTCTTCGAAGAAAGTCCCAAGGAAGCTATTCAAAAAAAAAATGTTCGGGTGACAAAAAAATAAGATCGTCAAACTTTCTAGGATGATCGTCTAGACTTAGGAGAAGATGACTGCATACTCAGTTTACCCCGCTAGGCCGAGAACGTATCGAAAAAATCACATTTTCGGGTACATAGCAATTTCTTCGAAGAAAGTCCCAAGGAAGCTATTCAAAAAAAAAATGTTCGGGTGACAAAAAAATAAGATCGTCAAACTTTCTAGGATGATCGTCTAGACTTAGGAGAAGATGACTGCATACTCAGTTAACCCCGCTAGGCCGAGAACATATCGAAAAAATCACATTTTCGGGTACATAGCAATTTCTTTGAAGAAATCCCTAAGGCAACTATTAAAAAAAAAATGTTCGGGTGACAAAAAAATAAGATCGTCAAACTTTCTAGGATGATCGTCTAGACTTAGGAGAAGATGACTGCATACTCAGTTTACCCCGCTAGGCCGAGAACATATCGAAAAAATCACATTTTCGGGTACATAGCAATTTCTTCGAAGAAAGTCCCAAGGAAGCTATTCAAAAAAAAAATGTTCGGGTGACAAAAAAATAAGATCGTCAAACTTTCTAGGATGATCGTCTAGACTTAGGAGAAGATGACTGCATACTCAGTTTACCCCGCTAGGCCGAGAACGTATCGAAAAAATCACATTTTCGGGTACATAGCAATTTCTTCGAAGAAAGTCCCAAGGAAGCTATTCAAAAAAAAAATGTTCGGGTGACAAAAAAATAAGATCGTCAAACTTTCTAGGATGATCGTCTAGACTTAGGAGAAGATGACTGCATACTCAGTTTACCCCGCTAGGCCGAGAACATATCGAAAAAATCACATTTTCGGGTATATGGCAATTTCTTCGAAGAAAGTCCCAAGGAAGCTATTCAAAAAAAAAAATGTTCGGGTGACAAAAAAATAAGATCGTCAAACTTTCTAGGATGATCGTCTAGACTTATGAGAAGATGACTGCATACTCAGTTTACCCCGCTAGGCCGAGAACATATCGAAAAAATCACATTTTCGGGTACATAGCAATTTCTTTGAAGAAATCCCTAAGGCAACTATTAAAAAAAAAAATGTTCGGGTGACAAAAAAAAAAGATGGTCAAACTTTCTAAGATGATCGTCTAGACTTAGGAGAAGATGACTGCATACTCAGTTTACCCCGCTAGGCCGAGAACATATCGAAAAAATCACATTTTCGGGTATATGGCAATTTCTTCGAAAAAAGTCCCAAGGAAGCTATTCAAAAAAAAAATGTTCGGGTGACAAAAAAATAAGATCGTCAAACTTTCTAGGATGATCGTCTAGACTTAGGAGAAGATGACTGCATACTCAGTTTACCCCGCTAGGCCGAGAACATATCGAAAAAATCACATTTTCGGGTATATGGCAATTTCTTCGAAGAAAGTCCCAAGGAAGCTATTCAAAAAAAAAAATGTTCGGGTGACAAAAAAATAAGATCGTCAAACTTTCTAGGATGATCGTCTAGACTTATGAGAAGATGACTGCATACTCAGTTTACCCCGCTAGGCCGAGAACATATCGAAAAAATCACATTTTCGGGTACATAGCAATTTCTTTGAAGAAATCCCTAAGGCAACTATTAAAAAAAAAATGTTCGGGTGACAAAAAAAAAAGATGGTCAAACTTTCTAAGATGATCGTCTAGACTTAGGAGAAGATGACTGCATACTCAGTTTACCCCGCTAGGCCGAGAACATATCGAAAAAATCACATTTTCGGGTACATAGCAATTTCTTCGAAGAAAGTCCCAAGGAAGCTATTCAAAAAAAAATGTTCGGGTGACAAAAAAATAAGATCGTCAAACTTTCTAGGATGATCGTCTAGACTTATGAGAAGATGACTGCATACTCAGTTTACCCCGCTAGGCCGAGAACATATCGAAAAAAATCACATTTTCGGGTACATAGCAATTTCTTTGAAGAAATCCCTAAGGCAACTATTAAAAAAAAATGTTCGGGTGACAAAAAAATAAGATCGTCAAACTTTCTAGGATGATCGTCTAGACTTAGGAGAAGATGACTGCATACTCAGTTTACCCCGCTAGGCCGAGAACATATCGAAAAAATATTATTTTCGGGTACATAGCAATTTCTTCGAAGAAAGTCCCAAGGAAGCTATTCAAAAAAAATGTTCGGGTGACAAAAAAATAAGATCGTCAAACTTTCTAGGATGATCGTCTAGACTTATGAGAAGATGACTGCATACTCAGTTTACCCCGCTAGGCCGAGAACATATCGAAAAAATCACATTTTCGGGGACATAGCAATTTCTTCGAAGAAAGTCCCAAGGAAGCTATTCAAAAAAAAAAAAATGTTCGGGTGACAAAAAAATAAGATCGTCAAACTTTCTAGGATGATCGTCTAGACTTATGAGAAGATGACTGCATACTCAGTTTACCCCGCTAGGCCGAGAACATATCGAAAAAAATCACATTTTCGGGTACATAGCAATTTCTTTGAAGAAATCCCTAAGGCAACTATTAAAAAAAAATGTTCGGGTGACAAAAAAATAAGATCGTCAAACTTTCTAGGATGATCGTCTAGACTTAGGAGAAGATGACTGCATACTCAGTTTACCCCGCTAGGCCGAGAACATATCGAAAAAATCACATTTTCGGGTACATAGCAATTTCTTCGAAGAAAGTCCCAAGGAAGCTATTCAAAAAAAAAAAATGTTCGGGTGACAAAAAAATAAGATCGTCAAACTTTCTAGAATGATCGTCTAGACTTATGAGAAGATGACTGCATACTCAGTTTACCCCGCTAGGCCGAGAACATATCGAAAAAATCACATTTTCGGGTACATAGCAATTTCTTTGAAGAAATCCCTAAGGCAACTATTAAAAAAAAAATGTTCGGGTGACAAAAAAATAAGATCGTCAAACTTTCTAGGATGATCGTCTAGACTTATGAGAAGATGACTGCATACTCAGTTTACCCCGCTAGGCGGAGAACATATCGAAAAAAACACATTTTCGGGTATATGGCAATTTCTTCGAAGAAAGTCCCAAGGAAGCTATTCAAAAAAAAAAAATGTTCGGGTGACAAAAAAATAAGATCGTCAAACTTTCTAGGATGATCGTCTAGACTTATGAGAAGATGACTGCATACTCAGTTTACCCCGCTAGGCCGAGAACATATCGAAAAAAACACATTTTCGGGTATATGGCAATTTCTTCGAAGAAAGTCCCAAGGAAGCTATTCAAAAAAAAAAAAATGTTCGGGTGACAAAAAAATAAGATCGTCAAACTTTCTAGAATGATCGTCTAGACTTATGAGAAGATGACTGCATACTTAGTTTACCCCGCTAGGCCGAGAACATATCGAAAAAATCACATTTTCGGGTACATAGCAATTTCTTCGAAGAAAGACCCAAGGAAGCTATTCAAAAAAAAAAATGTTCGGGTGACAAAAAAATAAGATCATCAAACTTTCTAGAATGATCGTCTAGACTTATGAGAAGATGACTGCATACTCAGTTTACCCCGCTAGGCCGAGAACATATCGAAAAAATCACATTTTCGGGTACATAGCAATTTCTTTGAAGAAATCCCTAAGGCAATTATTAAAAAAAAAAAATGTTCGGGTGACAAAAAAATAAGATCGTCAAACTTTCTAGGATGATCGTCTAGACTTAGGAGAAGATGACTGCATACTTAGTTTACCCCGCTAGGCCGAGAACATATCGAAAAAATCACATTTTCGGGTACATAGCAATTTCTTCGAAGAAAGACCCAAGGAAGCTATTCAAAAAAAAAAATTTTCGGGTGACAAAAAAATAAGATCGTCAAACTTTCTAGGGTGATCGTCTAGACTTAGGAGAAGATGACTGCATACTCAGTTTACCCCGCTAGGCCGAGAACATATCGAAAAAATCACATTTTCGGGTACATAGCAATTTCTTTGAAGAAATCCCTAAGGCAACTATTAAAAAAAAAAATGTTCGGGTGACAAAAAAATAAGATCGTCAAACTTTCTAGGATGATCGTCTAGACTTAGGAGAAGATGACTGCATACTCAGTTTACCCCGCTAGGCCGAGAACATATCGAAAAAATCACATTTTCGGGTACATAGCAATTTCTTCGAAGAAAGTCCCAAGGAAGCTATTCAAAAAAAAAAAAAATGTTCGGGTGACAAAAAAATAAGATCGTCAAACTTTCTAGGATGATCGTCTAGACTTATGAGAAGATGACTGCATACTCAGTTTACCCCGCTAGGCCGAGAACATATCGAAAAAAACACATTTTCGGGTATATGGCAATTTCTTCGAAGAAAGTCCCAAGGAAGCTATTCAAAAAAAAAAAATGTTCGGGTGACAAAAAAATAAGATCGTCAAACTTTCTAGAATGATCGTCTAGACTTATGAGAAGATGACTGCATACTTAGTTTACCCCGCTAGGCCGAGAACATATCGAAAAAAACACATTTTCGGGTATATGGCAATTTCTTCGAAGAAAGTCCCAAGGAAGCTATTCAAAAAAAAAAAATGTTCGGGTGACA
This sequence comes from Aedes albopictus, assembly GCF_035046485.1. Taxonomy (NCBI): domain Eukaryota; kingdom Metazoa; phylum Arthropoda; class Insecta; order Diptera; family Culicidae; genus Aedes; species Aedes albopictus. Next base: position 56,197,687 of record NC_085137.1, on the reverse strand, counting down.
AAAAAATAAGATCGTCAAACTTTCTAGAATGATCGTCTAGACTTATGAGAAGATGACTGCATACTCAGTTTACCCCGCTAGGCCGAGAACATATCGAAAAAATCACATTTTCGGGTACATAGCAATTTCTTCGAAGAAAGTCCCAAGGAAGCTATTCAAAAAAAAAATGTTCGGGTGACAAAAAAATAAGATCGTCAAACTTTCTAGAATGATCGTCTAGACTTATGAGAAGATGACTGCATACTTAGTTTACCCCGCTAGGCCGAGAACATATCGAAAAAATCACATTTTCGGGTACATAGCAATTTCTTTGAAGAAATCCCTAAGGCACCTATTAAAAAAAAAATGTTCGGGTGACAAAAAAATAAGATCGTCAAACTTTCTAGGATGATCGTCTAGACTTAGGAGAAGATGACTGCATACTTAGTTTACCCCGCTAGGCCGAGAACATATCGAAAAAATCACATTTTCGGGTACATAGCAATTTCTTCGAAGAAAGTCCCAAGGAAGCTATTCAAAAAAAAAAAATGTTCGGGTGACAAAAAAATAAGATCGTCAAACTTTCTAGGGTGATCGTCTAGACTTAGGAGAAGATGACTGCATACTCAGTTTACCCCGCTAGGCCGAGAACATATCGAAAAAATCACATTGTCGGGTACATAGCAATTTCTTTGAAGAAATCCCTAAGGCAACTATTAAAAAAAAATGTTCGGGTGACAAAAAAATAAGATCGTCAAACTTTCTAGGATGATCGTCTAGACTTAGGAGAAGATGACTGCATACTCAGTTTACCCCGCTAGGCCGAGAACATATCGAAAAAATCACATTTTCGGGTACATAGCAATTTCTTCGAAGAAAGTCCCAAGGAAGCTATTCAAAAAAAAAATGTTCGGGTGACAAAAAAATAAGATCGTCAAACTTTCTAGGATGATCGTCTAGACTTAGGAGAAGATGACTGCATACTCAGTTTACCCCGCTAGGCCGAGAACATATCGAAAAAATCACATTTTCGGGTATATGGCAATTTCTTCGAAGAAAGTCCCAAGGAAGCTATTCAAAAAAAAAAATGTTCGGGTGACAAAAAAATAAGATCGTCAAACTTTCTAGGATGATCGTCTAGACTTATGAGAAGATGACTGCATACTCAGTTTACCCCGCTAGGCCGAGAACATATCGAAAAAATCACATTTTCGGGTACATAGCAATTTCTTTGAAGAAATCCCTAAGGCAACTATTAAAAAAAAAAATGTTCGGGTGACAAAAAAAAAAGATGGTCAAACTTTCTAAGATGATCGTCTAGACTTAGGAGAAGATGACTGCATACTCAGTTTACCCCGCTAGGCCGAGAACATATCGAAAAAATCACATTTTCGGGTACATAGCAATTTCTTCGAAGAAAGTCCCAAGGAAGCTATTCAAAAAAAAAATGTTCGGGTGACAAAAAAATAAGATCGTCAAACTTTCTAGGATGATCGTCTAGACTTATGAGAAGATGACTGCATACTCAGTTTACCCCGCTAGGCCGAGAACATATCGAAAAAAATCACATTTTCGGGTACATAGCAATTTCTTTGAAGAAATCCCTAAGGCAACTATTAAAAAAAAATGTTCGGGTGACAAAAAAATAAGATCGTCAAACTTTCTAGGATGATCGTCTAGACTTAGGAGAAGATGACTGCATACTCAGTTTACCCCGCTAGGCCGAGAACATATCGAAAAAATATTATTTTCGGGTACATAGCAATTTCTTCGAAGAAAGTCCCAAGGAAGCTATTCAAAAAAAATGTTCGGGTGACAAAAAAATAAGATCGTCAAACTTTCTAGGATGATCGTCTAGACTTATGAGAAGATGACTGCATACTCAGTTTACCCCGCTAGGCCGAGAACATATCGAAAAAATCACATTTTCGGGGACATAGCAATTTCTTCGAAGAAAGTCCCAAGGAAGCTATTCAAAAAAAAAAAAATGTTCGGGTGACAAAAAAATAAGATCGTCAAACTTTCTAGGATGATCGTCTAGACTTATGAGAAGATGACTGCATACTCAGTTTACCCCGCTAGGCCGAGAACATATCGAAAAAAATCACATTTTCGGGTACATAGCAATTTCTTTGAAGAAATCCCTAAGGCAACTATTAAAAAAAAATGTTCGGGTGACAAAAAAATAAGATCGTCAAACTTTCTAGGATGATCGTCTAGACTTAGGAGAAGATGACTGCATACTCAGTTTACCCCGCTAGGCCGAGAACATATCGAAAAAATCACATTTTCGGGTACATAGCAATTTCTTCGAAGAAAGTCCCAAGGAAGCTATTCAAAAAAAAAAAATGTTCGGGTGACAAAAAAATAAGATCGTCAAACTTTCTAGAATGATCGTCTAGACTTATGAGAAGATGACTGCATACTCAGTTTACCCCGCTAGGCCGAGAACATATCGAAAAAATCACATTTTCGGGTACATAGCAATTTCTTTGAAGAAATCCCTAAGGCAATTATTTAAAAAAAAAATGTTCGGGTGACAAAAAAATAAGATCGTCAAACTTTCTAGGATGATCGTCTAGACTTAGGAGAAGATGACTGCATACTTAGTTTACCCCGCTAGGCCGAGAACATATCGAAAAAATCACATTTTCGGGTACATAGCAATTTCTTCGAAGAAAGACCCAAGGAAGCTATTCAAAAAAAAAAATTTTCGGGTGACAAAAAAATAAGATCGTCAAACTTTCTAGGGTGATCGTCTAGACTTAGGAGAAGATGACTGCATACTCAGTTTACCCCGCTAGGCCGAGAACATATCGAAAAAATCACATTTTCGGGTACATAGCAATTTCTTTGAAGAAATCCCTAAGGCAACTATTAAAAAAAAAAATGTTCGGGTGACAAAAAAATAAGATCGTCAAACTTTCTAGGATGATCGTCTAGACTTAGGAGAAGATGACTGCATACTCAGTTTACCCCGCTAGGCCGAGAACATATCGAAAAAATCACATTTTCGGGTACATAGCAATTTCTTCGAAGAAAGTCCCAAGGAAGCTATTCAAAAAAAAAAAAAATGTTCGGGTGACAAAAAAATAAGATCGTCAAACTTTCTAGGATGATCGTCTAGACTTATGAGAAGATGACTGCATACTCAGTTTACCCCGCTAGGCCGAGAACATATCGAAAAAAACACATTTTCGGGTATATGGCAATTTCTTCGAAGAAAGTCCCAAGGAAGCTATTCAAAAAAAAAAAATGTTCGGGTGACAAAAAAATAAGATCGTCAAACTTTCTAGAATGATCGTCTAGACTTATGAGAAGATGACTGCATACTCAGTTTACCCCGCTAGGCCGAGAACATATCGAAAAAATCACATTTTCGGGTACATAGCAATTTCTTTGAAGAAATCCCTAAGGCAACTATTAAAAAAAAAATGTTCGGGTGACAAAAAAATAAGATCGTCAAACTTTCTAGGATGATCGTCTAGACTTAGGAGAAGATGACTGCATACTCAGTTTACCCCGCTAGGCCGAGAACATATCGAAAAAATCACATTTTCGGGTACATAGCAATTTCTTCGAAGAAAGTCCCAAGGAAGCTATTCAAAAAAAAAAAAAATGTTCGGGTGACAAAAAAATAAGATCGTCAAACTTTCTAGGATGATCGTCTAGACTTATGAGAAGATGACTGCATACTCAGTTTACCCCGCTAGGCCGAGAACATATCGAAAAAAACACATTTTCGGGTATATGGCAATTTCTTCGAAGAAAGTCCCAAGGAAGCTATTCAAAAAAAAAAAATGTTCGGGTGACAAAAAAATAAGATCGTCAAACTTTCTAGAATGATCGTCTAGACTTATGAGAAGATGACTGCATACTTAGTTTACCCCGCTAGGCCGAGAACATATCGAAAAAATCACATTTTCGGGTACATAGCAATTTCTTCGAAGAAAGACCCAAGGAAGCTATTCAAAAAAAAAAAATGTTCGGGTGACAAAAAAATAAGATCGTCAAACTTTCTAGAATGATCGTCTAGACTTATGAGAAGATGACTGCATACTCAGTTTACCCCGCTAGGCCGAGAACATATCGAAAAAATCACATTTTCGGGTACATAGCAATTTCTTTGAAGAAATCCCTAAGGCAATTATTAAAAAAAAAAATGTTCGGGTGACAAAAAAATAAGATCGTCAAACTTTCTAGGATGATCGTCTAGACTTAGGAGAAGATGACTGCATACTTAGTTTACCCCGCTAGGCCGAGAACATATCGAAAAAATCACATTTTCGGGTACATAGCAATTTCTTCGAAGAAAGACCCAAGGAAGCTATTCAAAAAAAAAAATGTTCGGGTGACAAAAAAATAAGATCGTCAAACTTTCTAGGGTGATCGTCTAGACTTAGGAGAAGATGACTGCATACTCAGTTTACCCCGCTAGGCCGAGAACATATCGAAAAAATCACATTTTCGGGTACATAGCAATTTCTTTGAAGAAATCCCTAAGGCAACTATTAAAAAAAAAATGTTCGGGTGACAAAAAAATAAGATCGTCAAACTTTCTAGGATGATCGTCTAGACTTATGAGAAGATGACTGCATACTCAGTTTACCCCGCTAGGCCGAGAACATATCGAAAAAAACACATTTTCGGGTATATGGCAATTTCTTCGAAGAAAGTCCCAAGGAAGCTATTCAAAAAAAAAAAAATGTTCGGGTGACAAAAAAATAAGATCGTCAAACTTTCTAGGATGATCGTCTAGACTTATGAGAAGATGACTGCATACTCAGTTTACCCCGCTAGGCCGAGAACATATCGAAAAAAACACATTTTCGGGTATATGGCAATTTCTTCGAAGAAAGTCCCAAGGAAGCTATTCAAAAAAAAAAAATGTTCGGGTGACAAAAAAATAAGATCGTCAAACTTTCTAGAATGATCGTCTAGACTTATGAGAAGATGACTGCATACTCAGTTTACCCCGCTAGGCCGAGAACATATCGAAAAAATCACATTTTCGGGTACATAGCAATTTCTTCGAAGAAAGTCCCAAGGAAGCTATTCAAAAAAAAAATGTTCGGGTGACAAAAAAATAAGATCGTCAAACTTTCTAGAATGATCGTCTAGACTTATGAGAAGATGACTGCATACTTAGTTTACCCCGCTAGGCCGAGAACATATCGAAAAAATCACATTTTCGGGTACATAGCAATTTCTTTGAAGAAATCCCTAAGGCACCTATTAAAAAAAATGTTCGGGTGACAAAAAAATAAGATCGTCAAACTTTCTAGGATGATCGTCTAGACTTATGAGAAGATGACTGCATACTCAGTTTACCCCGCTAGGCCGAGAACATATCGAAAAAATCACATTTTCGGGTACATAGCAATTTCTTCGAAGAAAGTCCCAAGGAAGCTATTCAAAAAAAAAAATGTTCGGGTGACAAAAAAATAAGATCGTCAAACTTTCTAGGGTGATCGTCTAGACTTAGGAGAAGATGACTGCATACTCAGTTTACCCCGCTAGGCCGAGAACATATCGAAAAAATCACATTGTCGGGTACATAGCAATTTCTTTGAAGAAATCCCTAAGGCAACTATTAAAAAAAAAATGTTCGGGTGACAAAAAAATAAGATCGTCAAACTTTCTAGAATGATCGTCTAGACTTAGGAGAAGATGACTGCATACTCAGTTTACCCCGCTAGGCCGAGAACATATCGAAAAAATCACATTTTCGGGTACATAGCAATTTCTTTGAAGAAATCCCTAAGGCAACTATTAAAAAAAAAATGTTCGGGTGACAAAAAAATAAGATCGTCAAACTTTCTAGGATGATCGTCTAGACTTAGGAGAAGATGACTGCATACTCAGTTTACCCCGCTAGGCCGAGAACATATCGAAAAAATCACATTTTCGGGTACATAGCAATTTCTTCGAAGAAAGTCCCAAGGAAGCTATTCAAAAAAAAAATGTTCGGGTGACAAAAAAATAAGATCGTCAAACTTTCTAGGATGATCGTCTAGACTTAGGAGAAGATGACTGCATACTCAGTTTACCCCGCTAGGCCGAGAACATATCGAAAAAATCACATTTTCGGGTACATAGCAATTTCTTCGAAGAAAGTCCTAAGGAAGCTATTCAAAAAAAAAAATGTTCGGGTGACAAAAAAATAAGATCGTCAAACTTTCTAGGATGATCGTCTAGACTTAGGAGAAGATGACTGCATACTCAGTTTACCCCGCTAGGCCGAGAACATATCGAAAAAATCACATTTTCGGGTACATAGCAATTTCTTTGAAGAAATCCCTAAGGCAACTATTAAAAAAAAAAAATGTTCGGGTGACAAAAAAATAAGATCGTCAAACTTTCTAGGATGATCGTCTAGACTTAGGAGAAGATGACTGCATACTCAGTTTACCCCGCTAGGCCGAGAACATATCGAAAAAATCACATTTTCGGGTACATAGCAATTTCTTCGAAGAAAGTCCCAAGGAAGCTATTCAAAAAAAAAATGTTCGGGTGACAAAAAAATAAGATCGTCAAACTTTCTAGGATGATCGTCTAGACTTAGGAGAAGATGACTGCATACTCAGTTTACCCCGCTAGGCCGAGAACATATCGAAAAAATCACATTTTCGGGTACATAGCAATTTCTTCGAAGAAAGTCCCAAGGAAGCTATTCAAAAAAAAAAATGTTCGGGTGACAAAAAAATAAGATCGTCAAACTTTCTAGGATGATCGTCTAGACTTAGGAGAAGATGACTGCATACTCAGTTAACCCCGCTAGGCCGAGAACATATCGAAAAAATCACATTTTCGGGTACATAGCAATTTCTTTGAAGAAATCCCTAAGGCAACTATTAAAAAAAAAAATGTTCGGGTGACAAAAAAAAAGATGGTCAAACTTTCTAAGATGATCGTCTAGACTTAGGAGAAGATGACTGCATACTCAGTTTACCCCGCTAGGCCGAGAACATATCGAAAAAATCACATTTTCGGGTACATAGCAATTTCTTCGAAGAAAGACCCAAGGAAGCTATTCAAAAAAAAAAATGTTCGGGTGACAAAAAAATAAGATCGTCAAACTTTCTAGAATGATCGTCTAGACTTATGAGAAGATGACTGCATACTCAGTTTACCCCGCTAGGCCGAGAACATATCGAAAAAATCACATTTTCGGGTACATAGCAATTTCTTTGAAGAAATCCCTAAGGCAACTATTAAAAAAAAAAAATGTTCGGGTGACAAAAAAATAAGATCGTCAAACTTTCTAGGATGATCGTCTAGACTTAGGAGAAGATGACTGCATACTCAGTTTACCCCGCTAGGCCGAGAACATATCGAAAAAATCACATTTTCGGGTACATAGCAATTTCTTCGAAGAAAGTCCCAAGGAAGCTATTCAAAAAAAAAATGTTCGGGTGACAAAAAAATAAGATCGTCAAACTTTCTAGGATGATCGTCTAGACTTAGGAGAAGATGACTGCATACTCAGTTTACCCCGCTAGGCCGAGAACATATCGAAAAAATATTATTTTCGGGTACATAGCAATTTCTTCGAAGAAAGTCCCAAGGAAGCTATTCAAAAAAAATGTTCGGGTGACAAAAAAATATGATCGTCAAACTTTCTAGGATGATCGTCTAGACTTAGGAGAAGATGACTGCATACTCAGTTTACCCCGCTAGGCCGAGAACATATCGAAAAAATCACATTTTCGGGTATATGGCAATTTCTTCGAAAAAAGTCCCAAGGAAGCTATTCAAAAAAAAAATGTTCGGGTGACAAAAAAATAAGATCGTCAAACTTTCTAGGATGATCGTCTAGACTTAGGAGAAGATGACTGCATACTCAGTTTACCCCGCTAGGCCGAGAACATATCGAAAAAATCACATTTTCGGGTACATAGCAATTTCTTTGAAGAAATCCCTAAGGCAACTATTAAAAAAAAAATGTTCGGGTGACAAAAAAATAAGATCGTCAAACTTTCTAGGATGATCGTCTAGACTTAGGAGAAGATGACTGCATACTCAGTTTACCCCGCTAGGCCGAGAACATATCGAAAAAATATTATTTTCGGGTACATAGCAATTTCTTCGAAGAAAGTCCCAAGGAAGCTATTCAAAAAAAATGTTCGGGTGACAAAAAAATAAGATCGTCAAACTTTCTAGGATGATCGTCTAGACTTAGGAGAAGATGACTGCATACTCAGTTTACCCCGCTAGGCCGAGAACATATCGAAAAAATCACATTTTCGGGTACATAGCAATTTCTTTGAAGAAATCCCTAAGGCAACTATTAAAAAAAAAAAATGTTCGGGTGACAAAAAAATAAGATCGTCAAACTTTCTAGGATGATCGTCTAGACTTAGGAGAAGATGACTGCATACTCAGTTTACCCCGCTAGGCCGAGAACATATCGAAAAAAACACATTTTCGGGTATATGGCAATTTCTTCGAAGAAAGTCCCAAGGAAGCTATTCAAAAAACAAAAATGATCGGGTGACAAAAAAATAAGATCGTCAAACTTTCTAGAATGATCGTCTAGACTTATGAGAAGATGACTGCATACTCAGTTTACCCCGCTAGGCCGAGAACATATCGAAAAAATCACATTTTCGGGTACATAGCAATTTCTTTGAAGAAATCCCTAAGGCACCTATTAAAAAAAAAATGTTCGGGTGACAAAAAAATAAGATCGTCAAACTTTCTAGGATGATCGTCTAGACTTAGGAGAAGATGACTGCATACTTAGTTTACCCCGCTAGGCCGAGAACATATCGAAAAAATCACATTTTCGGGTACATAGCAATTTCTTCGAAGAAAGTCCCAAGGAAGCTATTCAAAAAAAAAAATGTTCGGGTGACAAAAAAATAAGATCGTCAAACTTTCTAGGGTGATCGTCTAGACTTAGGAGAAGATGACTGCATACTCAGTTTACCCCGCTAGGCCGAGAACATATCGAAAAAATCACATTTTCGGGTACATAGCAATTTCTTCGAAGAAAGTCCCAAGGAAGCTATTCAAAAAAAAAATGTTCGGGTGACAAAAAAATAAGATCGTCAAACTTTCTAGGATGATCGTCTAGACTTAGGAGAAGATGACTGCATACTCAGTTTACCCCGCTAGGCCGAGAACATATCGAAAAAATCACATTTTCGGGTACATAGCAATTTCTTCGAAGAAAGTCCCAAGGAAGCTATTCAAAAAAAAAATGTTCGGGTGACAAAAAAATAAGATCGTCAAACTTTCTAGGATGATCGTCTAGACTTAGGAGAAGATGACTGCATACTCAGTTTACCCCGCTAGGCCGAGAACATATCGAAAAAATCACATTTTCGGGTACATAGCAAATTCTTCGAAGAAAGTCCCAAGGAAGCTATTCAAAAAAAAAAAATGTTCGGGTGACAAAAAAATAAGATCGTCAAACTTTCTAGAATGATCGTCTAGACTTATGAGAAGATGACTGCATACTCAGTTTACCCCGCTAGGCCGAGAACATATCGAAAAAATCACATTTTCGGGTACATAGCAATTTCTTTGAAGAAATCCCTAAGGCAACTATTAAAAAAAAAAATGTTCGGGTGACAAAAAAATAAGATCGTCAAACTTTCTAGGATGATCGTCTAGACTTATGAGAAGATGACTGCATACTCAGTTTACCCCGCTAGGCCGAGAACATATCGAAAAAAACACATTTTCGGGTATATGGCAATTTCTGCGAAGAAAGTCCCAAGGAAGCCATTCAAAAAAAAAAATGTTCGGGTGACAAAAAAATAAGATCGTCAAACTTTCTAGGATGATCGTCTAGACTTATGAGAAGATGACTGCATACTCAGTTTACCCCGCTAGGCCGAGAACATATCGAAAAAAAACACATTTTCGGGTATATGGCAATTTTTTCGAAGAAAGTCCCAAGGAAGCTATTCAAAAAAAAAAAATGTTCGGGTGACAAAAAAATAAGATCGTCAAACTTTCTAGAATGATCGTCTAGACTTATGAGAAGATGACTGCATACTCAGTTTACCCCGCTAGGCCGAGAACATATCGAAAAAATCACATTTTCGGGTACATAGCAATTTCTTTGAAGAAATCCCTAAGGCAACTATTAAAAAAAAATGTTCGGGTGACAAAAAAATAAGATGGTCAAACTTTCTAAGATGATCGTCTAGACTTAGGAGAAGATGACTGCATACTCAGTTTACCCCGCTAGGCCGAGAACATATCGAAAAAATCACATTTTCGGGTACATAGCAATTTCTTCGAAGAAAGTCCCAAGGAAGCTATTCAAAAAAAAAAATGTTCGGGTGACAAAAAAATAAGATCGTCAAACTTTCTAGGATGATCGTCTAGACTTATGAGAAGATGACTGCATACTCAGTTTACCCCGCTAGGCCGAGAACATATCGAAAAAATCACATTTTCGGATACATAGCAATTTCTTTGAAGAAATCCCTAAGGCAACTATTAAAAAAAAAAAATGTTCGGGTGACAAAAAAATAAGATGGTCAAACTTTCTAAGATGATCGTCTAGACTTAGGAGAAGATGACTGCATACTCAGTTTACCCCGCTAGGCCGAGAACATATCGAAAAAAACACATTTTCGGGTATATGGCAATTTCTTCGAAGAAAGTCCCAAGGAAGCTATTCAAAAAAAAAAATGTTCGGGTGACAAAAAAATAAGATCGTCAAACTTTCTAGGATGATCGTCTAGACTTATGAGAAGATGACTGCATACTCAGTTTACCCCGCTAGGCCGAGAACATATCGAAAAAATCACATTTTCGGGTACATAGCAATTTCTTTGAAGAAATCCCTAAGGCAACTATTAAAAAAAAAATGTTCGGGTGACAAAAAAATAAGATCGTCAAACTTTCTAGGATGATCGTCTAGACTTAGGAGAAGATGACTGCATACTCAGTTTACCCCGCTAGGCCGAGAACATATCGAAAAAATCACATTTTCGGGTACATAGCAATTTCTTTGAAGAAATCCCTAAGGCAACTATTAAAAAAAAAATGTTCGGGTGACAAAAAAATAAGATCGTCAAACTTTCTAGGATGATCGTCTAGACTTAGGAGAAGATGACTGCATACTCAGTTTACCCCGCTAGGCCGAGAACATATCGAAAAAATCACATTTTCGGGTACATAGCAATTTCTTCGAAGAAAGTCCCAAGGAAGCTATTCAAAAAAAAAATGTTCGGGTGACAAAAAAATAAGATCGTCAAACTTTCTAGGATGATCGTCTAGACTTAGGAGAAGATGACTGCATACTCAGTTTACCCCGCTAGGCCGAGAACATATCGAAAAAATCACATTTTCGGGTACATAGCAATTTCTTCGAAGAAAGTCCCAAGGAAGCTATTCAAAAAAAAAAAATGTTCGGGTGACAAAAAAATAAGATCGTCAAACTTTCTAGAATGATCGTCTAGACTTATGAGAAGATGACTGCATACTCAGTTTACCCCGCTAGGCCGAGAACATATCGAAAAAATCACATTTTCGGGTACATAGCAATTTCTTTGAAGAAATCCCTAAGGCAACTATTAAAAAAAAAAAATGTTCGGGTGACAAAAAAATAAGATCGTCAAACTTTCTAGGATGATCGTCTAGACTTATGAGAAGATGACTGCATACTCAGTTTACCCCGCTAGGCCGAGAACATATCGAAAAAAACACATTTTCGGGTATATGGCAATTTCTGCGAAGAAAGTCCCAAGGAAGCCATTCAAAAAAAAAAAATGTTCGGGTGACAAAAAAATAAGATCGTCAAACTTTCTAGGATGATCGTCTAGACTTATGAGAAGATGACTGCATACTCAGTTTACCCCGCTAGGCCGAGAACATATCGAAAAAAAACACATTTTCGGGTATATGGCAATTTTTTCGAAGAAAGTCCCAAGGAAGCTATTCAAAAAAAAAAAATGTTCGGGTGACAAAAAAATAAGATCGTCAAACTTTCTAGAATGATCGTCTAGACTTATGAGAAGATGACTGCATACTCAGTTTACCCCGCTAGGCCGAGAACATATCGAAAAAATCACATTTTCGGGTACATAGCAATTTCTTTGAAGAAATCCCTAAGGCAACTATTAAAAAAAAAATGTTCGGGTGACAAAAAAATAAGATGGTCAAACTTTCTAAGATGATCGTCTAGACTTAGGAGAAGATGACTGCATACTCAGTTTACCCCGCTAGGCCGAGAACGTATCGAAAAAATCACATTTTCGGGTACATAGCAATTTCTTCGAAGAAAGTCCCAAGGAAGCTATTCAAAAAAAAAATGTTCGGGTGACAAAAAAATAAGATCGTCAAACTTTCTAGGATGATCGTCTAGACTTAGGAGAAGATGACTGCATACTCAGTTAACCCCGCTAGGCCGAGAACATATCGAAAAAATCACATTTTCGGGTACATAGCAATTTCTTTGAAGAAATCCCTAAGGCAACTATTAAAAAAAAAATGTTCGGGTGACAAAAAAATAAGATCGTCAAACTTTCTAGGATGATCGTCTAGACTTAGGAGAAGATGACTGCATACTCAGTTTACCCCGCTAGGCCGAGAACATATCGAAAAAATCACATTTTCGGGTACATAGCAATTTCTTCGAAGAAAGTCCCAAGGAAGCTATTCAAAAAAAAAATGTTCGGGTGACAAAAAAATAAGATCGTCAAACTTTCTAGGATGATCGTCTAGACTTAGGAGAAGATGACTGCATACTCAGTTTACCCCGCTAGGCCGAGAACGTATCGAAAAAATCACATTTTCGGGTACATAGCAATTTCTTCGAAGAAAGTCCCAAGGAAGCTATTCAAAAAAAAAATGTTCGGGTGACAAAAAAATAAGATCGTCAAACTTTCTAGGATGATCGTCTAGACTTAGGAGAAGATGACTGCATACTCAGTTTACCCCGCTAGGCCGAGAACATATCGAAAAAATCACATTTTCGGGTATATGGCAATTTCTTCGAAGAAAGTCCCAAGGAAGCTATTCAAAAAAAAAAAATGTTCGGGTGACAAAAAAATAAGATCGTCAAACTTTCTAGGATGATCGTCTAGACTTATGAGAAGATGACTGCATACTCAGTTTACCCCGCTAGGCCGAGAACATATCGAAAAAATCACATTTTCGGGTACATAGCAATTTCTTTGAAGAAATCCCTAAGGCAACTATTAAAAAAAAAATGTTCGGGTGACAAAAAAAAAAGATGGTCAAACTTTCTAAGATGATCGTCTAGACTTAGGAGAAGATGACTGCATACTCAGTTTACCCCGCTAGGCCGAGAACATATCGAAAAAATCACATTTTCGGGTATATGGCAATTTCTTCGAAAAAAGTCCCAAGGAAGCTATTCAAAAAAAAAATGTTCGGGTGACAAAAAAATAAGATCGTCAAACTTTCTAGGATGATCGTCTAGACTTAGGAGAAGATGACTGCATACTCAGTTTACCCCGCTAGGCCGAGAACATATCGAAAAAATCACATTTTCGGGTATATGGCAATTTCTTCGAAGAAAGTCCCAAGGAAGCTATTCAAAAAAAAAAATGTTCGGGTGACAAAAAAATAAGATCGTCAAACTTTCTAGGATGATCGTCTAGACTTATGAGAAGATGACTGCATACTCAGTTTACCCCGCTAGGCCGAGAACATATCGAAAAAATCACATTTTCGGGTACATAGCAATTTCTTTGAAGAAATCCCTAAGGCAACTATTAAAAAAAAAATGTTCGGGTGACAAAAAAAAAAGATGGTCAAACTTTCTAAGATGATCGTCTAGACTTAGGAGAAGATGACTGCATACTCAGTTTACCCCGCTAGGCCGAGAACATATCGAAAAAATCACATTTTCGGGTACATAGCAATTTCTTCGAAGAAAGTCCCAAGGAAGCTATTCAAAAAAAAATGTTCGGGTGACAAAAAAATAAGATCGTCAAACTTTCTAGGATGATCGTCTAGACTTATGAGAAGATGACTGCATACTCAGTTTACCCCGCTAGGCCGAGAACATATCGAAAAAAATCACATTTTCGGGTACATAGCAATTTCTTTGAAGAAATCCCTAAGGCAACTATTAAAAAAAAATGTTCGGGTGACAAAAAAATAAGATCGTCAAACTTTCTAGGATGATCGTCTAGACTTAGGAGAAGATGACTGCATACTCAGTTTACCCCGCTAGGCCGAGAACATATCGAAAAAATATTATTTTCGGGTACATAGCAATTTCTTCGAAGAAAGTCCCAAGGAAGCTATTCAAAAAAAATGTTCGGGTGACAAAAAAATAAGATCGTCAAACTTTCTAGGATGATCGTCTAGACTTATGAGAAGATGACTGCATACTCAGTTTACCCCGCTAGGCCGAGAACATATCGAAAAAATCACATTTTCGGGGACATAGCAATTTCTTCGAAGAAAGTCCCAAGGAAGCTATTCAAAAAAAAAAAAATGTTCGGGTGACAAAAAAATAAGATCGTCAAACTTTCTAGGATGATCGTCTAGACTTATGAGAAGATGACTGCATACTCAGTTTACCCCGCTAGGCCGAGAACATATCGAAAAAAATCACATTTTCGGGTACATAGCAATTTCTTTGAAGAAATCCCTAAGGCAACTATTAAAAAAAAATGTTCGGGTGACAAAAAAATAAGATCGTCAAACTTTCTAGGATGATCGTCTAGACTTAGGAGAAGATGACTGCATACTCAGTTTACCCCGCTAGGCCGAGAACATATCGAAAAAATCACATTTTCGGGTACATAGCAATTTCTTCGAAGAAAGTCCCAAGGAAGCTATTCAAAAAAAAAAAATGTTCGGGTGACAAAAAAATAAGATCGTCAAACTTTCTAGAATGATCGTCTAGACTTATGAGAAGATGACTGCATACTCAGTTTACCCCGCTAGGCCGAGAACATATCGAAAAAATCACATTTTCGGGTACATAGCAATTTCTTTGAAGAAATCCCTAAGGCAACTATTAAAAAAAAAATGTTCGGGTGACAAAAAAATAAGATCGTCAAACTTTCTAGGATGATCGTCTAGACTTATGAGAAGATGACTGCATACTCAGTTTACCCCGCTAGGCGGAGAACATATCGAAAAAAACACATTTTCGGGTATATGGCAATTTCTTCGAAGAAAGTCCCAAGGAAGCTATTCAAAAAAAAAAAAATGTTCGGGTGACAAAAAAATAAGATCGTCAAACTTTCTAGGATGATCGTCTAGACTTATGAGAAGATGACTGCATACTCAGTTTACCCCGCTAGGCCGAGAACATATCGAAAAAAACACATTTTCGGGTATATGGCAATTTCTTCGAAGAAAGTCCCAAGGAAGCTATTCAAAAAAAAAAAAATGTTCGGGTGACAAAAAAATAAGATCGTCAAACTTTCTAGAATGATCGTCTAGACTTATGAGAAGATGACTGCATACTTAGTTTACCCCGCTAGGCCGAGAACATATCGAAAAAATCACATTTTCGGGTACATAGCAATTTCTTCGAAGAAAGACCCAAGGAAGCTATTCAAAAAAAAAAATGTTCGGGTGACAAAAAAATAAGATCATCAAACTTTCTAGAATGATCGTCTAGACTTATGAGAAGATGACTGCATACTCAGTTTACCCCGCTAGGCCGAGAACATATCGAAAAAATCACATTTTCGGGTACATAGCAATTTCTTTGAAGAAATCCCTAAGGCAATTATTAAAAAAAAAAAATGTTCGGGTGACAAAAAAATAAGATCGTCAAACTTTCTAGGATGATCGTCTAGACTTAGGAGAAGATGACTGCATACTTAGTTTACCCCGCTAGGCCGAGAACATATCGAAAAAATCACATTTTCGGGTACATAGCAATTTCTTCGAAGAAAGACCCAAGGAAGCTATTCAAAAAAAAAAATTTTCGGGTGACAAAAAAATAAGATCGTCAAACTTTCTAGGGTGATCGTCTAGACTTAGGAGAAGATGACTGCATACTCAGTTTACCCCGCTAGGCCGAGAACATATCGAAAAAATCACATTTTCGGGTACATAGCAATTTCTTTGAAGAAATCCCTAAGGCAACTATTAAAAAAAAAAATGTTCGGGTGACAAAAAAATAAGATCGTCAAACTTTCTAGGATGATCGTCTAGACTTAGGAGAAGATGACTGCATACTCAGTTTACCCCGCTAGGCCGAGAACATATCGAAAAAATCACATTTTCGGGTACATAGCAATTTCTTCGAAGAAAGTCCCAAGGAAGCTATTCAAAAAAAAAAAAAATGTTCGGGTGACAAAAAAATAAGATCGTCAAACTTTCTAGGATGATCGTCTAGACTTATGAGAAGATGACTGCATACTCAGTTTACCCCGCTAGGCCGAGAACATATCGAAAAAAACACATTTTCGGGTATATGGCAATTTCTTCGAAGAAAGTCCCAAGGAAGCTATTCAAAAAAAAAAAATGTTCGGGTGACAAAAAAATAAGATCGTCAAACTTTCTAGAATGATCGTCTAGACTTATGAGAAGATGACTGCATACTTAGTTTACCCCGCTAGGCCGAGAACATATCGAAAAAAACACATTTTCGGGTATATGGCAATTTCTTCGAAGAAAGTCCCAAGGAAGCTATTCAAAAAAAAAAAATGTTCGGGTGACAAAAAAATAAGATCGTCAAACTTTCTAGAATGATCGTCTAGACTTATGAGAAGATGACTGCATACTCAGTTTACCCCGCTAGGCCGAGAACATATCGAAAAAATCACATTTTCGGGTACATAGCAATTTCTTCGAAGAAAGTCCCAAGGAAGCTATTCAAAAAAAAAATGTTCGGGTGACAAAAAAATAAGATCGTCAAACTTTCTAGAATGATCGTCTAGACTTATGAGAAGATGACTGCATACTTAGTTTACCCCGCTAGGCCGAGAACATATCGAAAAAATCACATTTTCGGGTACATAGCAATTTCTTTGAAGAAATCCCTAAGGCACCTATTAAAAAAAAAATGTTCGGGTGACAAAAAAATAAGATCGTCAAACTTTCTAGGATGATCGTCTAGACTTAGGAGAAGATGACTGCATACTTAGTTTACCCCGCTAGGCCGAGAACATATCGAAAAAATCACATTTTCGGGTACATAGCAATTTCTTCGAAGAAAGTCCCAAGGAAGCTATTCAAAAAAAAAAAATGTTCGGGTGACAAAAAAATAAGATCGTCAAACTTTCTAGGGTGATCGTCTAGACTTAGGAGAAGATGACTGCATACTCAGTTTACCCCGCTAGGCCGAGAACATATCGAAAAAATCACATTGTCGGGTACATAGCAATTTCTTTGAAGAAATCCCTAAGGCAACTATTAAAAAAAAATGTTCGGGTGACAAAAAAATAAGATCGTCAAACTTTCTAGGATGATCGTCTAGACTTAGGAGAAGATGACTGCATACTCAGTTTACCCCGCTAGGCCGAGAACATATCGAAAAAATCACATTTTCGGGTACATAGCAATTTCTTCGAAGAAAGTCCCAAGGAAGCTATTCAAAAAAAAAATGTTCGGGTGACAAAAAAATAAGATCGTCAAACTTTCTAGGATGATCGTCTAGACTTAGGAGAAGATGACTGCATACTCAGTTTACCCCGCTAGGCCGAGAACATATCGAAAAAATCACATTTTCGGGTATATGGCAATTTCTTCGAAGAAAGTCCCAAGGAAGCTATTCAAAAAAAAAAATGTTCGGGTGACAAAAAAATAAGATCGTCAAACTTTCTAGGATGATCGTCTAGACTTATGAGAAGATGACTGCATACTCAGTTTACCCCGCTAGGCCGAGAACATATCGAAAAAAATCACATTTTCGGGTACATAGCAATTTCTTCGAAGAAAGTCCCAAGGAAGCTATTCAAAAAAAAAATGTTCGGGTGACAAAAAAATAAGATCGTCAAACTTTCTAGGATGATCGTCTAGACTTATGAGAAGATGACTGCATACTCAGTTTACCCCGCTAGGCCGAGAACATATCGAAAAAAATCACATTTTCGGGTACATAGCAATTTCTTTGAAGAAATCCCTAAGGCAACTATTAAAAAAAAATGTTCGGGTGACAAAAAAATAAGATCGTCAAACTTTCTAGGATGATCGTCTAGACTTAGGAGAAGATGACTGCATACTCAGTTTACCCCGCTAGGCCGAGAACATATCGAAAAAATATTATTTTCGGGTACATAGCAATTTCTTCGAAGAAAGTCCCAAGGAAGCTATTCAAAAAAAATGTTCGGGTGACAAAAAAATAAGATCGTCAAACTTTCTAGGATGATCGTCTAGACTTATGAGAAGATGACTGCATACTCAGTTTACCCCGCTAGGCCGAGAACATATCGAAAAAATCACATTTTCGGGGACATAGCAATTTCTTCGAAGAAAGTCCCAAGGAAGCTATTCAAAAAAAAAAAAATGTTCGGGTGACAAAAAAATAAGATCGTCAAACTTTCTAGGATGATCGTCTAGACTTATGAGAAGATGACTGCATACTCAGTTTACCCCGCTAGGCCGAGAACATATCGAAAAAAATCACATTTTCGGGTACATAGCAATTTCTTTGAAGAAATCCCTAAGGCAACTATTAAAAAAAAATGTTCGGGTGACAAAAAAATAAGATCGTCAAACTTTCTAGGATGATCGTCTAGACTTAGGAGAAGATGACTGCATACTCAGTTTACCCCGCTAGGCCGAGAACATATCGAAAAAATCACATTTTCGGGTACATAGCAATTTCTTCGAAGAAAGTCCCAAGGAAGCTATTCAAAAAAAAAAAATGTTCGGGTGACAAAAAAATAAGATCGTCAAACTTTCTAGAATGATCGTCTAGACTTATGAGAAGATGACTGCATACTCAGTTTACCCCGCTAGGCCGAGAACATATCGAAAAAATCACATTTTCGGGTACATAGCAATTTCTTTGAAGAAATCCCTAAGGCAACTATTAAAAAAAAAATGTTCGGGTGACAAAAAAATAAGATCGTCAAACTTTCTAGGATGATCGTCTAGACTTATGAGAAGATGACTGCATACTCAGTTTACCCCGCTAGGCGGAGAACATATCGAAAAAAACACATTTTCGGGTATATGGCAATTTCTTCGAAGAAAGTCCCAAGGAAGCTATTCAAAAAAAAAAAATGTTCGGGTGACAAAAAAATAAGATCGTCAAACTTTCTAGGATGATCGTCTAGACTTATGAGAAGATGACTGCATACTCAGTTTACCCCGCTAGGCCGAGAACATATCGAAAAAAACACATTTTCGGGTATATGGCAATTTCTTCGAAGAAAGTCCCAAGGAAGCTATTCAAAAAAAAAAAAATGTTCGGGTGACAAAAAAATAAGATCGTCAAACTTTCTAGAATGATCGTCTAGACTTATGAGAAGATGACTGCATACTTAGTTTACCCCGCTAGGCCGAGAACATATCGAAAAAATCACATTTTCGGGTACATAGCAATTTCTTCGAAGAAAGACCCAAGGAAGCTATTCAAAAAAAAAAATGTTCGGGTGACAAAAAAATAAGATCGTCAAACTTTCTAGAATGATCGTCTAGACTTATGAGAAGATGACTGCATACTCAGTTTACCCCGCTAGGCCGAGAACATATCGAAAAAATCACATTTTCGGGTACATAGCAATTTCTTTGAAGAAATCCCTAAGGCAATTATTAAAAAAAAAAATGTTCGGGTGACAAAAAAATAAGATCGTCAAACTTTCTAGGATGATCGTCTAGACTTAGGAGAAGATGACTGCATACTTAGTTTACCCCGCTAGGCCGAGAACATATCGAAAAAATCACATTTTCGGGTACATAGCAATTTCTTCGAAGAAAGACCCAAGGAAGCTATTCAAAAAAAAAAATTTTCGGGTGACAAAAAAATAAGATCGTCAAACTTTCTAGGGTGATCGTCTAGACTTAGGAGAAGATGACTGCATACTCAGTTTACCCCGCTAGGCCGAGAACATATCGAAAAAATCACATTTTCGGGTACATAGCAATTTCTTTGAAGAAATCCCTAAGGCAACTATTAAAAAAAAAAATGTTCGGGTGACAAAAAAATAAGATCGTCAAACTTTCTAGGATGATCGTCTAGACTTAGGAGAAGATGACTGCATACTCAGTTTACCCCGCTAGGCCGAGAACATATCGAAAAAATCACATTTTCGGGTACATAGCAATTTCTTCGAAGAAAGTCCCAAGGAAGCTATTCAAAAAAAAAAAAAATGTTCGGGTGACAAAAAAATAAGATCGTCAAACTTTCTAGGATGATCGTCTAGACTTATGAGAAGATGACTGCATACTCAGTTTACCCCGCTAGGCCGAGAACATATCGAAAAAAACACATTTTCGGGTATATGGCAATTTCTTCGAAGAAAGTCCCAAGGAAGCTATTCAAAAAAAAAAAATGTTCGGGTGACAAAAAAATAAGATCGTCAAACTTTCTAGAATGATCGTCTAGACTTATGAGAAGATGACTGCATACTCAGTTTACCCCGCTAGGCCGAGAACATATCGAAAAAATCACATTTTCGGGTACATAGCAATTTCTTTGAAGAAATCCCTAAGGCAACTATTAAAAAAAAAATGTTCGGGTGACAAAAAAATAAGATCGTCAAACTTTCTAGGATGATCGTCTAGACTTAGGAGAAGATGACTGCATACTCAGTTTACCCCGCTAGGCCGAGAACATATCGAAAAAATCACATTTTCGGGTACATAGCAATTTCTTCGAAGAAAGTCCCAAGGAAGCTATTCAAAAAAAAAAAAAATGTTCGGGTGACAAAAAAATAAGATCGTCAAACTTTCTAGGATGATCGTCTAGACTTATGAGAAGATGACTGCATACTCAGTTTACCCCGCTAGGCCGAGAACATATCGAAAAAAACACATTTTCGGGTATATGGCAATTTCTTCGAAGAAAGTCCCAAGGAAGCTATTCAAAAAAAAAAAAATGTTCGGGTGACAAAAAAATAAGATCGTCAAACTTTCTAGAATGATCGTCTAGACTTATGAGAAGATGACTGCATACTTAGTTTACCCCGCTAGGCCGAGAACATATCGAAAAAATCACATTTTCGGGTACATAGCAATTTCTTCGAAGAAAGACCCAAGGAAGCTATTCAAAAAAAAAAAATGTTCGGGTGACAAAAAAATAAGATCGTCAAACTTTCTAGAATGATCGTCTAGACTTATGAGAAGATGACTGCATACTCAGTTTACCCCGCTAGGCCGAGAACATATCGAAAAAATCACATTTTCGGGTACATAGCAATTTCTTTGAAGAAATCCCTAAGGCAATTATTAAAAAAAAAAATGTTCGGGTGACAAAAAAATAAGATCGTCAAACTTTCTAGGATGATCGTCTAGACTTAGGAGAAGATGACTGCATACTTAGTTTACCCCGCTAGGCCGAGAACATATCGAAAAAATCACATTTTCGGGTACATAGCAATTTCTTCGAAGAAAGACCCAAGGAAGCTATTCAAAAAAAAAAATGTTCGGGTGACAAAAAAATAAGATCGTCAAACTTTCTAGGGTGATCGTCTAGACTTAGGAGAAGATGACTGCATACTCAGTTTACCCCGCTAGGCCGAGAACATATCGAAAAAATCACATTTTCGGGTACATAGCAATTTCTTTGAAGAAATCCCTAAGGCAACTATTAAAAAAAAAATGTTCGGGTGACAAAAAAATAAGATCGTCAAACTTTCTAGGATGATCGTCTAGACTTATGAGAAGATGACTGCATACTCAGTTTACCCCGCTAGGCCGAGAACATATCGAAAAAAACACATTTTCGGGTATATGGCAATTTCTTCGAAGAAAGTCCCAAGGAAGCTATTCAAAAAAAAAAAAATGTTCGGGTGACAAAAAAATAAGATCGTCAAACTTTCTAGGATGATCGTCTAGACTTATGAGAAGATGACTGCATACTCAGTTTACCCCGCTAGGCCGAGAACATATCGAAAAAAACACATTTTCGGGTATATGGCAATTTCTTCGAAGAAAGTCCCAAGGAAGCTATTCAAAAAAAAAAAATGTTCGGGTGACAAAAAAATAAGATCGTCAAACTTTCTAGAATGATCGTCTAGACTTATGAGAAGATGACTGCATACTTAGTTTACCCCGCTAGGCCGAGAACATATCGAAAAAAACACATTTTCGGGTATATGGCAATTTCTTCGAAGAAAGTCCCAAGGAAGCTATTCAAAAAAAAAAAATGTTCGGGTGACAAAAAAATAAGATCGTCAAACTTTCTAGAATGATCGTCTAGACTTATGAGAAGATGACTGCATACTCAGTTTACCCCGCTAGGCCGAGAACATATCGAAAAAATCACATTTTCGGGTACATAGCAATTTCTTCGAAGAAAGTCCCAAGGAAGCTATTCAAAAAAAAAATGTTCGGGTGACAAAAAAATAAGATCGTCAAACTTTCTAGAATGATCGTCTAGACTTATGAGAAGATGACTGCATACTTAGTTTACCCCGCTAGGCCGAGAACATATCGAAAAAATCACATTTTCGGGTACATAGCAATTTCTTTGAAGAAATCCCTAAGGCACCTATTAAAAAAAAAAATGTTCGGGTGACAAAAAAATAAGATCGTCAAACTTTCTAGGATGATCGTCTAGACTTAGGAGAAGATGACTGCATACTTAGTTTACCCCGCTAGGCCGAGAACATATCGAAAAAATCACATTTTCGGGTACATAGCAATTTCTTCGAAGAAAGTCCCAAGGAAGCTATTCAAAAAAAAAAAATGTTCGGGTGACAAAAAAATAAGATCGTCAAACTTTCTAGGGTGATCGTCTAGACTTAGGAGAAGATGACTGCATACTCAGTTTACCCCGCTAGGCCGAGAACATATCGAAAAAATCACATTGTCGGGTACATAGCAATTTCTTTGAAGAAATCCCTAAGGCAACTATTAAAAAAAAATGTTCGGGTGACAAAAAAATAAGATCGTCAAACTTTCTAGGATGATCGTCTAGACTTAGGAGAAGATGACTGCATACTCAGTTTACCCCGCTAGGCCGAGAACATATCGAAAAAATCACATTTTCGGGTACATAGCAATT
The DNA here is from genome assembly GCF_035046485.1 of Aedes albopictus. Classification (NCBI taxonomy): domain Eukaryota; kingdom Metazoa; phylum Arthropoda; class Insecta; order Diptera; family Culicidae; genus Aedes; species Aedes albopictus. The sequence goes on along the minus strand of NC_085137.1, from coordinate 56,174,625 downwards.
TCTTCGAAGAAAGTCCCAAGGAAGCTATTCAAAAAAAAAATGTTCGGGTGACAAAAAAATAAGATCGTCAAACTTTCTAGGATGATCGTCTAGACTTAGGAGAAGATGACTGCATACTCAGTTTACCCCGCTAGGCCGAGAACATATCGAAAAAATCACATTTTCGGGTATATGGCAATTTCTTCGAAGAAAGTCCCAAGGAAGCTATTCAAAAAAAAAAATGTTCGGGTGACAAAAAAATAAGATCGTCAAACTTTCTAGGATGATCGTCTAGACTTATGAGAAGATGACTGCATACTCAGTTTACCCCGCTAGGCCGAGAACATATCGAAAAAAATCACATTTTCGGGTACATAGCAATTTCTTCGAAGAAAGTCCCAAGGAAGCTATTCAAAAAAAAAATGTTCGGGTGACAAAAAAATAAGATCGTCAAACTTTCTAGGATGATCGTCTAGACTTATGAGAAGATGACTGCATACTCAGTTTACCCCGCTAGGCCGAGAACATATCGAAAAAAATCACATTTTCGGGTACATAGCAATTTCTTTGAAGAAATCCCTAAGGCAACTATTAAAAAAAAATGTTCGGGTGACAAAAAAATAAGATCGTCAAACTTTCTAGGATGATCGTCTAGACTTAGGAGAAGATGACTGCATACTCAGTTTACCCCGCTAGGCCGAGAACATATCGAAAAAATATTATTTTCGGGTACATAGCAATTTCTTCGAAGAAAGTCCCAAGGAAGCTATTCAAAAAAAATGTTCGGGTGACAAAAAAATAAGATCGTCAAACTTTCTAGGATGATCGTCTAGACTTATGAGAAGATGACTGCATACTCAGTTTACCCCGCTAGGCCGAGAACATATCGAAAAAATCACATTTTCGGGGACATAGCAATTTCTTCGAAGAAAGTCCCAAGGAAGCTATTCAAAAAAAAAAAAATGTTCGGGTGACAAAAAAATAAGATCGTCAAACTTTCTAGGATGATCGTCTAGACTTATGAGAAGATGACTGCATACTCAGTTTACCCCGCTAGGCCGAGAACATATCGAAAAAAATCACATTTTCGGGTACATAGCAATTTCTTTGAAGAAATCCCTAAGGCAACTATTAAAAAAAAATGTTCGGGTGACAAAAAAATAAGATCGTCAAACTTTCTAGGATGATCGTCTAGACTTAGGAGAAGATGACTGCATACTCAGTTTACCCCGCTAGGCCGAGAACATATCGAAAAAATCACATTTTCGGGTACATAGCAATTTCTTCGAAGAAAGTCCCAAGGAAGCTATTCAAAAAAAAAAAATGTTCGGGTGACAAAAAAATAAGATCGTCAAACTTTCTAGAATGATCGTCTAGACTTATGAGAAGATGACTGCATACTCAGTTTACCCCGCTAGGCCGAGAACATATCGAAAAAATCACATTTTCGGGTACATAGCAATTTCTTTGAAGAAATCCCTAAGGCAACTATTAAAAAAAAAATGTTCGGGTGACAAAAAAATAAGATCGTCAAACTTTCTAGGATGATCGTCTAGACTTATGAGAAGATGACTGCATACTCAGTTTACCCCGCTAGGCGGAGAACATATCGAAAAAAACACATTTTCGGGTATATGGCAATTTCTTCGAAGAAAGTCCCAAGGAAGCTATTCAAAAAAAAAAAATGTTCGGGTGACAAAAAAATAAGATCGTCAAACTTTCTAGGATGATCGTCTAGACTTATGAGAAGATGACTGCATACTCAGTTTACCCCGCTAGGCCGAGAACATATCGAAAAAAACACATTTTCGGGTATATGGCAATTTCTTCGAAGAAAGTCCCAAGGAAGCTATTCAAAAAAAAAAAAATGTTCGGGTGACAAAAAAATAAGATCGTCAAACTTTCTAGAATGATCGTCTAGACTTATGAGAAGATGACTGCATACTTAGTTTACCCCGCTAGGCCGAGAACATATCGAAAAAATCACATTTTCGGGTACATAGCAATTTCTTCGAAGAAAGACCCAAGGAAGCTATTCAAAAAAAAAAATGTTCGGGTGACAAAAAAATAAGATCGTCAAACTTTCTAGAATGATCGTCTAGACTTATGAGAAGATGACTGCATACTCAGTTTACCCCGCTAGGCCGAGAACATATCGAAAAAATCACATTTTCGGGTACATAGCAATTTCTTTGAAGAAATCCCTAAGGCAATTATTAAAAAAAAAAATGTTCGGGTGACAAAAAAATAAGATCGTCAAACTTTCTAGGATGATCGTCTAGACTTAGGAGAAGATGACTGCATACTTAGTTTACCCCGCTAGGCCGAGAACATATCGAAAAAATCACATTTTCGGGTACATAGCAATTTCTTCGAAGAAAGACCCAAGGAAGCTATTCAAAAAAAAAAATTTTCGGGTGACAAAAAAATAAGATCGTCAAACTTTCTAGGGTGATCGTCTAGACTTAGGAGAAGATGACTGCATACTCAGTTTACCCCGCTAGGCCGAGAACATATCGAAAAAATCACATTTTCGGGTACATAGCAATTTCTTTGAAGAAATCCCTAAGGCAACTATTAAAAAAAAAAATGTTCGGGTGACAAAAAAATAAGATCGTCAAACTTTCTAGGATGATCGTCTAGACTTAGGAGAAGATGACTGCATACTCAGTTTACCCCGCTAGGCCGAGAACATATCGAAAAAATCACATTTTCGGGTACATAGCAATTTCTTCGAAGAAAGTCCCAAGGAAGCTATTCAAAAAAAAAAAAAATGTTCGGGTGACAAAAAAATAAGATCGTCAAACTTTCTAGGATGATCGTCTAGACTTATGAGAAGATGACTGCATACTCAGTTTACCCCGCTAGGCCGAGAACATATCGAAAAAAACACATTTTCGGGTATATGGCAATTTCTTCGAAGAAAGTCCCAAGGAAGCTATTCAAAAAAAAAAAATGTTCGGGTGACAAAAAAATAAGATCGTCAAACTTTCTAGAATGATCGTCTAGACTTATGAGAAGATGACTGCATACTCAGTTTACCCCGCTAGGCCGAGAACATATCGAAAAAATCACATTTTCGGGTACATAGCAATTTCTTTGAAGAAATCCCTAAGGCAACTATTAAAAAAAAAATGTTCGGGTGACAAAAAAATAAGATCGTCAAACTTTCTAGGATGATCGTCTAGACTTAGGAGAAGATGACTGCATACTCAGTTTACCCCGCTAGGCCGAGAACATATCGAAAAAATCACATTTTCGGGTACATAGCAATTTCTTCGAAGAAAGTCCCAAGGAAGCTATTCAAAAAAAAAAAAAATGTTCGGGTGACAAAAAAATAAGATCGTCAAACTTTCTAGGATGATCGTCTAGACTTATGAGAAGATGACTGCATACTCAGTTTACCCCGCTAGGCCGAGAACATATCGAAAAAAACACATTTTCGGGTATATGGCAATTTCTTCGAAGAAAGTCCCAAGGAAGCTATTCAAAAAAAAAAAAATGTTCGGGTGACAAAAAAATAAGATCGTCAAACTTTCTAGAATGATCGTCTAGACTTATGAGAAGATGACTGCATACTTAGTTTACCCCGCTAGGCCGAGAACATATCGAAAAAATCACATTTTCGGGTACATAGCAATTTCTTCGAAGAAAGACCCAAGGAAGCTATTCAAAAAAAAAAAATGTTCGGGTGACAAAAAAATAAGATCGTCAAACTTTCTAGAATGATCGTCTAGACTTATGAGAAGATGACTGCATACTCAGTTTACCCCGCTAGGCCGAGAACATATCGAAAAAATCACATTTTCGGGTACATAGCAATTTCTTTGAAGAAATCCCTAAGGCAATTATTAAAAAAAAAAATGTTCGGGTGACAAAAAAATAAGATCGTCAAACTTTCTAGGATGATCGTCTAGACTTAGGAGAAGATGACTGCATACTTAGTTTACCCCGCTAGGCCGAGAACATATCGAAAAAATCACATTTTCGGGTACATAGCAATTTCTTCGAAGAAAGACCCAAGGAAGCTATTCAAAAAAAAAAATGTTCGGGTGACAAAAAAATAAGATCGTCAAACTTTCTAGGGTGATCGTCTAGACTTAGGAGAAGATGACTGCATACTCAGTTTACCCCGCTAGGCCGAGAACATATCGAAAAAATCACATTTTCGGGTACATAGCAATTTCTTTGAAGAAATCCCTAAGGCAACTATTAAAAAAAAAATGTTCGGGTGACAAAAAAATAAGATCGTCAAACTTTCTAGGATGATCGTCTAGACTTATGAGAAGATGACTGCATACTCAGTTTACCCCGCTAGGCCGAGAACATATCGAAAAAAACACATTTTCGGGTATATGGCAATTTCTTCGAAGAAAGTCCCAAGGAAGCTATTCAAAAAAAAAAAAATGTTCGGGTGACAAAAAAATAAGATCGTCAAACTTTCTAGGATGATCGTCTAGACTTATGAGAAGATGACTGCATACTCAGTTTACCCCGCTAGGCCGAGAACATATCGAAAAAAACACATTTTCGGGTATATGGCAATTTCTTCGAAGAAAGTCCCAAGGAAGCTATTCAAAAAAAAAAAATGTTCGGGTGACAAAAAAATAAGATCGTCAAACTTTCTAGAATGATCGTCTAGACTTATGAGAAGATGACTGCATACTCAGTTTACCCCGCTAGGCCGAGAACATATCGAAAAAATCACATTTTCGGGTACATAGCAATTTCTTCGAAGAAAGTCCCAAGGAAGCTATTCAAAAAAAAAATGTTCGGGTGACAAAAAAATAAGATCGTCAAACTTTCTAGAATGATCGTCTAGACTTATGAGAAGATGACTGCATACTTAGTTTACCCCGCTAGGCCGAGAACATATCGAAAAAATCACATTTTCGGGTACATAGCAATTTCTTTGAAGAAATCCCTAAGGCACCTATTAAAAAAAATGTTCGGGTGACAAAAAAATAAGATCGTCAAACTTTCTAGGATGATCGTCTAGACTTATGAGAAGATGACTGCATACTCAGTTTACCCCGCTAGGCCGAGAACATATCGAAAAAATCACATTTTCGGGTACATAGCAATTTCTTCGAAGAAAGTCCCAAGGAAGCTATTCAAAAAAAAAAATGTTCGGGTGACAAAAAAATAAGATCGTCAAACTTTCTAGGGTGATCGTCTAGACTTAGGAGAAGATGACTGCATACTCAGTTTACCCCGCTAGGCCGAGAACATATCGAAAAAATCACATTGTCGGGTACATAGCAATTTCTTTGAAGAAATCCCTAAGGCAACTATTAAAAAAAAAATGTTCGGGTGACAAAAAAATAAGATCGTCAAACTTTCTAGAATGATCGTCTAGACTTAGGAGAAGATGACTGCATACTCAGTTTACCCCGCTAGGCCGAGAACATATCGAAAAAATCACATTTTCGGGTACATAGCAATTTCTTTGAAGAAATCCCTAAGGCAACTATTAAAAAAAAAATGTTCGGGTGACAAAAAAATAAGATCGTCAAACTTTCTAGGATGATCGTCTAGACTTAGGAGAAGATGACTGCATACTCAGTTTACCCCGCTAGGCCGAGAACATATCGAAAAAATCACATTTTCGGGTACATAGCAATTTCTTCGAAGAAAGTCCCAAGGAAGCTATTCAAAAAAAAAATGTTCGGGTGACAAAAAAATAAGATCGTCAAACTTTCTAGGATGATCGTCTAGACTTAGGAGAAGATGACTGCATACTCAGTTTACCCCGCTAGGCCGAGAACATATCGAAAAAATCACATTTTCGGGTACATAGCAATTTCTTCGAAGAAAGTCCTAAGGAAGCTATTCAAAAAAAAAAATGTTCGGGTGACAAAAAAATAAGATCGTCAAACTTTCTAGGATGATCGTCTAGACTTAGGAGAAGATGACTGCATACTCAGTTTACCCCGCTAGGCCGAGAACATATCGAAAAAATCACATTTTCGGGTACATAGCAATTTCTTTGAAGAAATCCCTAAGGCAACTATTAAAAAAAAAAAATGTTCGGGTGACAAAAAAATAAGATCGTCAAACTTTCTAGGATGATCGTCTAGACTTAGGAGAAGATGACTGCATACTCAGTTTACCCCGCTAGGCCGAGAACATATCGAAAAAATCACATTTTCGGGTACATAGCAATTTCTTCGAAGAAAGTCCCAAGGAAGCTATTCAAAAAAAAAAATGTTCGGGTGACAAAAAAATAAGATCGTCAAACTTTCTAGGATGATCGTCTAGACTTAGGAGAAGATGACTGCATACTCAGTTAACCCCGCTAGGCCGAGAACATATCGAAAAAATCACATTTTCGGGTACATAGCAATTTCTTTGAAGAAATCCCTAAGGCAACTATTAAAAAAAAAAATGTTCGGGTGACAAAAAAAAAGATGGTCAAACTTTCTAAGATGATCGTCTAGACTTAGGAGAAGATGACTGCATACTCAGTTTACCCCGCTAGGCCGAGAACATATCGAAAAAATCACATTTTCGGGTACATAGCAATTTCTTCGAAGAAAGACCCAAGGAAGCTATTCAAAAAAAAAAATGTTCGGGTGACAAAAAAATAAGATCGTCAAACTTTCTAGAATGATCGTCTAGACTTATGAGAAGATGACTGCATACTCAGTTTACCCCGCTAGGCCGAGAACATATCGAAAAAATCACATTTTCGGGTACATAGCAATTTCTTTGAAGAAATCCCTAAGGCAACTATTAAAAAAAAAAAATGTTCGGGTGACAAAAAAATAAGATCGTCAAACTTTCTAGGATGATCGTCTAGACTTAGGAGAAGATGACTGCATACTCAGTTTACCCCGCTAGGCCGAGAACATATCGAAAAAATCACATTTTCGGGTACATAGCAATTTCTTCGAAGAAAGTCCCAAGGAAGCTATTCAAAAAAAAAATGTTCGGGTGACAAAAAAATAAGATCGTCAAACTTTCTAGGATGATCGTCTAGACTTAGGAGAAGATGACTGCATACTCAGTTTACCCCGCTAGGCCGAGAACATATCGAAAAAATATTATTTTCGGGTACATAGCAATTTCTTCGAAGAAAGTCCCAAGGAAGCTATTCAAAAAAAATGTTCGGGTGACAAAAAAATATGATCGTCAAACTTTCTAGGATGATCGTCTAGACTTAGGAGAAGATGACTGCATACTCAGTTTACCCCGCTAGGCCGAGAACATATCGAAAAAATCACATTTTCGGGTATATGGCAATTTCTTCGAAAAAAGTCCCAAGGAAGCTATTCAAAAAAAAAATGTTCGGGTGACAAAAAAATAAGATCGTCAAACTTTCTAGGATGATCGTCTAGACTTAGGAGAAGATGACTGCATACTCAGTTTACCCCGCTAGGCCGAGAACATATCGAAAAAATCACATTTTCGGGTACATAGCAATTTCTTTGAAGAAATCCCTAAGGCAACTATTAAAAAAAAAATGTTCGGGTGACAAAAAAATAAGATCGTCAAACTTTCTAGGATGATCGTCTAGACTTAGGAGAAGATGACTGCATACTCAGTTTACCCCGCTAGGCCGAGAACATATCGAAAAAATATTATTTTCGGGTACATAGCAATTTCTTCGAAGAAAGTCCCAAGGAAGCTATTCAAAAAAAATGTTCGGGTGACAAAAAAATAAGATCGTCAAACTTTCTAGGATGATCGTCTAGACTTAGGAGAAGATGACTGCATACTCAGTTTACCCCGCTAGGCCGAGAACATATCGAAAAAATCACATTTTCGGGTACATAGCAATTTCTTTGAAGAAATCCCTAAGGCAACTATTAAAAAAAAAAAATGTTCGGGTGACAAAAAAATAAGATCGTCAAACTTTCTAGGATGATCGTCTAGACTTAGGAGAAGATGACTGCATACTCAGTTTACCCCGCTAGGCCGAGAACATATCGAAAAAAACACATTTTCGGGTATATGGCAATTTCTTCGAAGAAAGTCCCAAGGAAGCTATTCAAAAAACAAAAATGATCGGGTGACAAAAAAATAAGATCGTCAAACTTTCTAGAATGATCGTCTAGACTTATGAGAAGATGACTGCATACTCAGTTTACCCCGCTAGGCCGAGAACATATCGAAAAAATCACATTTTCGGGTACATAGCAATTTCTTTGAAGAAATCCCTAAGGCACCTATTAAAAAAAAAATGTTCGGGTGACAAAAAAATAAGATCGTCAAACTTTCTAGGATGATCGTCTAGACTTAGGAGAAGATGACTGCATACTTAGTTTACCCCGCTAGGCCGAGAACATATCGAAAAAATCACATTTTCGGGTACATAGCAATTTCTTCGAAGAAAGTCCCAAGGAAGCTATTCAAAAAAAAAAATGTTCGGGTGACAAAAAAATAAGATCGTCAAACTTTCTAGGGTGATCGTCTAGACTTAGGAGAAGATGACTGCATACTCAGTTTACCCCGCTAGGCCGAGAACATATCGAAAAAATCACATTTTCGGGTACATAGCAATTTCTTCGAAGAAAGTCCCAAGGAAGCTATTCAAAAAAAAAATGTTCGGGTGACAAAAAAATAAGATCGTCAAACTTTCTAGGATGATCGTCTAGACTTAGGAGAAGATGACTGCATACTCAGTTTACCCCGCTAGGCCGAGAACATATCGAAAAAATCACATTTTCGGGTACATAGCAATTTCTTCGAAGAAAGTCCCAAGGAAGCTATTCAAAAAAAAAATGTTCGGGTGACAAAAAAATAAGATCGTCAAACTTTCTAGGATGATCGTCTAGACTTAGGAGAAGATGACTGCATACTCAGTTTACCCCGCTAGGCCGAGAACATATCGAAAAAATCACATTTTCGGGTACATAGCAAATTCTTCGAAGAAAGTCCCAAGGAAGCTATTCAAAAAAAAAAAATGTTCGGGTGACAAAAAAATAAGATCGTCAAACTTTCTAGAATGATCGTCTAGACTTATGAGAAGATGACTGCATACTCAGTTTACCCCGCTAGGCCGAGAACATATCGAAAAAATCACATTTTCGGGTACATAGCAATTTCTTTGAAGAAATCCCTAAGGCAACTATTAAAAAAAAAAATGTTCGGGTGACAAAAAAATAAGATCGTCAAACTTTCTAGGATGATCGTCTAGACTTATGAGAAGATGACTGCATACTCAGTTTACCCCGCTAGGCCGAGAACATATCGAAAAAAACACATTTTCGGGTATATGGCAATTTCTGCGAAGAAAGTCCCAAGGAAGCCATTCAAAAAAAAAAATGTTCGGGTGACAAAAAAATAAGATCGTCAAACTTTCTAGGATGATCGTCTAGACTTATGAGAAGATGACTGCATACTCAGTTTACCCCGCTAGGCCGAGAACATATCGAAAAAAAACACATTTTCGGGTATATGGCAATTTTTTCGAAGAAAGTCCCAAGGAAGCTATTCAAAAAAAAAAAATGTTCGGGTGACAAAAAAATAAGATCGTCAAACTTTCTAGAATGATCGTCTAGACTTATGAGAAGATGACTGCATACTCAGTTTACCCCGCTAGGCCGAGAACATATCGAAAAAATCACATTTTCGGGTACATAGCAATTTCTTTGAAGAAATCCCTAAGGCAACTATTAAAAAAAAATGTTCGGGTGACAAAAAAATAAGATGGTCAAACTTTCTAAGATGATCGTCTAGACTTAGGAGAAGATGACTGCATACTCAGTTTACCCCGCTAGGCCGAGAACATATCGAAAAAATCACATTTTCGGGTACATAGCAATTTCTTCGAAGAAAGTCCCAAGGAAGCTATTCAAAAAAAAAAATGTTCGGGTGACAAAAAAATAAGATCGTCAAACTTTCTAGGATGATCGTCTAGACTTATGAGAAGATGACTGCATACTCAGTTTACCCCGCTAGGCCGAGAACATATCGAAAAAATCACATTTTCGGATACATAGCAATTTCTTTGAAGAAATCCCTAAGGCAACTATTAAAAAAAAAAAATGTTCGGGTGACAAAAAAATAAGATGGTCAAACTTTCTAAGATGATCGTCTAGACTTAGGAGAAGATGACTGCATACTCAGTTTACCCCGCTAGGCCGAGAACATATCGAAAAAAACACATTTTCGGGTATATGGCAATTTCTTCGAAGAAAGTCCCAAGGAAGCTATTCAAAAAAAAAAATGTTCGGGTGACAAAAAAATAAGATCGTCAAACTTTCTAGGATGATCGTCTAGACTTATGAGAAGATGACTGCATACTCAGTTTACCCCGCTAGGCCGAGAACATATCGAAAAAATCACATTTTCGGGTACATAGCAATTTCTTTGAAGAAATCCCTAAGGCAACTATTAAAAAAAAAATGTTCGGGTGACAAAAAAATAAGATCGTCAAACTTTCTAGGATGATCGTCTAGACTTAGGAGAAGATGACTGCATACTCAGTTTACCCCGCTAGGCCGAGAACATATCGAAAAAATCACATTTTCGGGTACATAGCAATTTCTTTGAAGAAATCCCTAAGGCAACTATTAAAAAAAAAATGTTCGGGTGACAAAAAAATAAGATCGTCAAACTTTCTAGGATGATCGTCTAGACTTAGGAGAAGATGACTGCATACTCAGTTTACCCCGCTAGGCCGAGAACATATCGAAAAAATCACATTTTCGGGTACATAGCAATTTCTTCGAAGAAAGTCCCAAGGAAGCTATTCAAAAAAAAAATGTTCGGGTGACAAAAAAATAAGATCGTCAAACTTTCTAGGATGATCGTCTAGACTTAGGAGAAGATGACTGCATACTCAGTTTACCCCGCTAGGCCGAGAACATATCGAAAAAATCACATTTTCGGGTACATAGCAATTTCTTCGAAGAAAGTCCCAAGGAAGCTATTCAAAAAAAAAAAATGTTCGGGTGACAAAAAAATAAGATCGTCAAACTTTCTAGAATGATCGTCTAGACTTATGAGAAGATGACTGCATACTCAGTTTACCCCGCTAGGCCGAGAACATATCGAAAAAATCACATTTTCGGGTACATAGCAATTTCTTTGAAGAAATCCCTAAGGCAACTATTAAAAAAAAAAAATGTTCGGGTGACAAAAAAATAAGATCGTCAAACTTTCTAGGATGATCGTCTAGACTTATGAGAAGATGACTGCATACTCAGTTTACCCCGCTAGGCCGAGAACATATCGAAAAAAACACATTTTCGGGTATATGGCAATTTCTGCGAAGAAAGTCCCAAGGAAGCCATTCAAAAAAAAAAATGTTCGGGTGACAAAAAAATAAGATCGTCAAACTTTCTAGGATGATTGTCTAGACTTATGAGAAGATGACTGCATACTCAGTTTACCCCGCTAGGCCGAGAACATATCGAAAAAATCACATTTTCGGGTACATAGCAATTTCTTCGAAGAAAGACCCAAGGAAGCTATTCAAAAAAAAAAATTTTCGGGTGACAAAAAAATAAGATCGTCAAACTTTCTAGGGTGATCGTCTAGACTTAGGAGAAGATGACTGCATACTCAGTTTACCCCGCTAGGCCGAGAACATATCGAAAAAATCACATTTTCGGGTACATAGCAATTTCTTTGAAGAAATCCCTAAGGCAACTATTAAAAAAAAAAATGTTCGGGTGACAAAAAAATAAGATCGTCAAACTTTCTAGGATGATCGTCTAGACTTAGGAGAAGATGACTGCATACTCAGTTTACCCCGCTAGGCCGAGAACATATCGAAAAAATCACATTTTCGGGTACATAGCAATTTCTTCGAAGAAAGTCCCAAGGAAGCTATTCAAAAAAAAAAAAAATGTTCGGGTGACAAAAAAATAAGATCGTCAAACTTTCTAGGATGATCGTCTAGACTTATGAGAAGATGACTGCATACTCAGTTTACCCCGCTAGGCCGAGAACATATCGAAAAAAACACATTTTCGGGTATATGGCAATTTCTTCGAAGAAAGTCCCAAGGAAGCTATTCAAAAAAAAAAAATGTTCGGGTGACAAAAAAATAAGATCGTCAAACTTTCTAGAATGATCGTCTAGACTTATGAGAAGATGACTGCATACTTAGTTTACCCCGCTAGGCCGAGAACATATCGAAAAAAACACATTTTCGGGTATATGGCAATTTCTTCGAAGAAAGTCCCAAGGAAGCTATTCAAAAAAAAAAAATGTTCGGGTGACAAAAAAATAAGATCGTCAAACTTTCTAGAATGATCGTCTAGACTTATGAGAAGATGACTGCATACTCAGTTTACCCCGCTAGGCCGAGAACATATCGAAAAAATCACATTTTCGGGTACATAGCAATTTCTTCGAAGAAAGTCCCAAGGAAGCTATTCAAAAAAAAAATGTTCGGGTGACAAAAAAATAAGATCGTCAAACTTTCTAGAATGATCGTCTAGACTTATGAGAAGATGACTGCATACTTAGTTTACCCCGCTAGGCCGAGAACATATCGAAAAAATCACATTTTCGGGTACATAGCAATTTCTTTGAAGAAATCCCTAAGGCACCTATTAAAAAAAAAATGTTCGGGTGACAAAAAAATAAGATCGTCAAACTTTCTAGGATGATCGTCTAGACTTAGGAGAAGATGACTGCATACTTAGTTTACCCCGCTAGGCCGAGAACATATCGAAAAAATCACATTTTCGGGTACATAGCAATTTCTTCGAAGAAAGTCCCAAGGAAGCTATTCAAAAAAAAAAAATGTTCGGGTGACAAAAAAATAAGATCGTCAAACTTTCTAGGGTGATCGTCTAGACTTAGGAGAAGATGACTGCATACTCAGTTTACCCCGCTAGGCCGAGAACATATCGAAAAAATCACATTGTCGGGTACATAGCAATTTCTTTGAAGAAATCCCTAAGGCAACTATTAAAAAAAAATGTTCGGGTGACAAAAAAATAAGATCGTCAAACTTTCTAGGATGATCGTCTAGACTTAGGAGAAGATGACTGCATACTCAGTTTACCCCGCTAGGCCGAGAACATATCGAAAAAATCACATTTTCGGGTACATAGCAATTTCTTCGAAGAAAGTCCCAAGGAAGCTATTCAAAAAAAAAATGTTCGGGTGACAAAAAAATAAGATCGTCAAACTTTCTAGGATGATCGTCTAGACTTAGGAGAAGATGACTGCATACTCAGTTTACCCCGCTAGGCCGAGAACATATCGAAAAAATCACATTTTCGGGTATATGGCAATTTCTTCGAAGAAAGTCCCAAGGAAGCTATTCAAAAAAAAAAATGTTCGGGTGACAAAAAAATAAGATCGTCAAACTTTCTAGGATGATCGTCTAGACTTATGAGAAGATGACTGCATACTCAGTTTACCCCGCTAGGCCGAGAACATATCGAAAAAAATCACATTTTCGGGTACATAGCAATTTCTTCGAAGAAAGTCCCAAGGAAGCTATTCAAAAAAAAAATGTTCGGGTGACAAAAAAATAAGATCGTCAAACTTTCTAGGATGATCGTCTAGACTTATGAGAAGATGACTGCATACTCAGTTTACCCCGCTAGGCCGAGAACATATCGAAAAAAATCACATTTTCGGGTACATAGCAATTTCTTTGAAGAAATCCCTAAGGCAACTATTAAAAAAAAATGTTCGGGTGACAAAAAAATAAGATCGTCAAACTTTCTAGGATGATCGTCTAGACTTAGGAGAAGATGACTGCATACTCAGTTTACCCCGCTAGGCCGAGAACATATCGAAAAAATATTATTTTCGGGTACATAGCAATTTCTTCGAAGAAAGTCCCAAGGAAGCTATTCAAAAAAAAATGTTCGGGTGACAAAAAAATAAGATCGTCAAACTTTCTAGGATGATCGTCTAGACTTATGAGAAGATGACTGCATACTCAGTTTACCCCGCTAGGCCGAGAACATATCGAAAAAATCACATTTTCGGGGACATAGCAATTTCTTCGAAGAAAGTCCCAAGGAAGCTATTCAAAAAAAAAAAAATGTTCGGGTGACAAAAAAATAAGATCGTCAAACTTTCTAGGATGATCGTCTAGACTTATGAGAAGATGACTGCATACTCAGTTTACCCCGCTAGGCCGAGAACATATCGAAAAAAATCACATTTTCGGGTACATAGCAATTTCTTTGAAGAAATCCCTAAGGCAACTATTAAAAAAAAATGTTCGGGTGACAAAAAAATAAGATCGTCAAACTTTCTAGGATGATCGTCTAGACTTAGGAGAAGATGACTGCATACTCAGTTTACCCCGCTAGGCCGAGAACATATCGAAAAAATCACATTTTCGGGTACATAGCAATTTCTTCGAAGAAAGTCCCAAGGAAGCTATTCAAAAAAAAAAAATGTTCGGGTGACAAAAAAATAAGATCGTCAAACTTTCTAGAATGATCGTCTAGACTTATGAGAAGATGACTGCATACTCAGTTTACCCCGCTAGGCCGAGAACATATCGAAAAAATCACATTTTCGGGTACATAGCAATTTCTTTGAAGAAATCCCTAAGGCAACTATTAAAAAAAAAATGTTCGGGTGACAAAAAAATAAGATCGTCAAACTTTCTAGGATGATCGTCTAGACTTATGAGAAGATGACTGCATACTCAGTTTACCCCGCTAGGCGGAGAACATATCGAAAAAAACACATTTTCGGGTATATGGCAATTTCTTCGAAGAAAGTCCCAAGGAAGCTATTCAAAAAAAAAAAATGTTCGGGTGACAAAAAAATAAGATCGTCAAACTTTCTAGGATGATCGTCTAGACTTATGAGAAGATGACTGCATACTCAGTTTACCCCGCTAGGCCGAGAACATATCGAAAAAAACACATTTTCGGGTATATGGCAATTTCTTCGAAGAAAGTCCCAAGGAAGCTATTCAAAAAAAAAAAAATGTTCGGGTGACAAAAAAATAAGATCGTCAAACTTTCTAGAATGATCGTCTAGACTTATGAGAAGATGACTGCATACTTAGTTTACCCCGCTAGGCCGAGAACATATCGAAAAAATCACATTTTCGGGTACATAGCAATTTCTTCGAAGAAAGACCCAAGGAAGCTATTCAAAAAAAAAAATGTTCGGGTGACAAAAAAATAAGATCGTCAAACTTTCTAGAATGATCGTCTAGACTTATGAGAAGATGACTGCATACTCAGTTTACCCCGCTAGGCCGAGAACATATCGAAAAAATCACATTTTCGGGTACATAGCAATTTCTTTGAAGAAATCCCTAAGGCAATTATTAACAAAAAAAATGTTCGGGTGACAAAAAAATAAGATCGTCAAACTTTCTAGGATGATCGTCTAGACTTAGGAGAAGATGACTGCATACTTAGTTTACCCCGCTAGGCCGAGAACATATCGAAAAAATCACATTTTCGGGTACATAGCAATTTCTTCGAAGAAAGACCCAAGGAAGCTATTCAAAAAAAAAAATTTTCGGGTGACAAAAAAATAAGATCGTCAAACTTTCTAGGGTGATCGTCTAGACTTAGGAGAAGATGACTGCATACTCAGTTTACCCCGCTAGGCCGAGAACATATCGAAAAAATCACATTTTCGGGTACATAGCAATTTCTTTGAAGAAATCCCTAAGGCAACTATTAAAAAAAAAAATGTTCGGGTGACAAAAAAATAAGATCGTCAAACTTTCTAGGATGATCGTCTAGACTTAGGAGAAGATGACTGCATACTCAGTTTACCCCGCTAGGCCGAGAACATATCGAAAAAATCACATTTTCGGGTACATAGCAATTTCTTCGAAGAAAGTCCCAAGGAAGCTATTCAAAAAAAAAAAAAATGTTCGGGTGACAAAAAAATAAGATCGTCAAACTTTCTAGGATGATCGTCTAGACTTATGAGAAGATGACTGCATACTCAGTTTACCCCGCTAGGCCGAGAACATATCGAAAAAAACACATTTTCGGGTATATGGCAATTTCTTCGAAGAAAGTCCCAAGGAAGCTATTCAAAAAAAAAAAATGTTCGGGTGACAAAAAAATAAGATCGTCAAACTTTCTAGAATGATCGTCTAGACTTATGAGAAGATGACTGCATACTCAGTTTACCCCGCTAGGCCGAGAACATATCGAAAAAATCACATTTTCGGGTACATAGCAATTTCTTTGAAGAAATCCCTAAGGCAACTATTAAAAAAAAAATGTTCGGGTGACAAAAAAATAAGATCGTCAAACTTTCTAGGATGATCGTCTAGACTTAGGAGAAGATGACTGCATACTCAGTTTACCCCGCTAGGCCGAGAACATATCGAAAAAATCACATTTTCGGGTACATAGCAATTTCTTCGAAGAAAGTCCCAAGGAAGCTATTCAAAAAAAAAAAAAATGTTCGGGTGACAAAAAAATAAGATCGTCAAACTTTCTAGGATGATCGTCTAGACTTATGAGAAGATGACTGCATACTCAGTTTACCCCGCTAGGCCGAGAACATATCGAAAAAAACACATTTTCGGGTATATGGCAATTTCTTCGAAGAAAGTCCCAAGGAAGCTATTCAAAAAAAAAAAAATGTTCGGGTGACAAAAAAATAAGATCGTCAAACTTTCTAGAATGATCGTCTAGACTTATGAGAAGATGACTGCATACTTAGTTTACCCCGCTAGGCCGAGAACATATCGAAAAAATCACATTTTCGGGTACATAGCAATTTCTTCGAAGAAAGACCCAAGGAAGCTATTCAAAAAAAAAAAATGTTCGGGTGACAAAAAAATAAGATCGTCAAACTTTCTAGAATGATCGTCTAGACTTATGAGAAGATGACTGCATACTCAGTTTACCCCGCTAGGCCGAGAACATATCGAAAAAATCACATTTTCGGGTACATAGCAATTTCTTTGAAGAAATCCCTAAGGCAATTATTAAAAAAAAAAATGTTCGGGTGACAAAAAAATAAGATCGTCAAACTTTCTAGGATGATCGTCTAGACTTAGGAGAAGATGACTGCATACTTAGTTTACCCCGCTAGGCCGAGAACATATCGAAAAAATCACATTTTCGGGTACATAGCAATTTCTTCGAAGAAAGACCCAAGGAAGCTATTCAAAAAAAAAAATGTTCGGGTGACAAAAAAATAAGATCGTCAAACTTTCTAGGGTGATCGTCTAGACTTAGGAGAAGATGACTGCATACTCAGTTTACCCCGCTAGGCCGAGAACATATCGAAAAAATCACATTTTCGGGTACATAGCAATTTCTTTGAAGAAATCCCTAAGGCAACTATTAAAAAAAAAATGTTCGGGTGACAAAAAAATAAGATCGTCAAACTTTCTAGGATGATCGTCTAGACTTATGAGAAGATGACTGCATACTCAGTTTACCCCGCTAGGCCGAGAACATATCGAAAAAAACACATTTTCGGGTATATGGCAATTTCTTCGAAGAAAGTCCCAAGGAAGCTATTCAAAAAAAAAAAAATGTTCGGGTGACAAAAAAATAAGATCGTCAAACTTTCTAGGATGATCGTCTAGACTTATGAGAAGATGACTGCATACTCAGTTTACCCCGCTAGGCCGAGAACATATCGAAAAAAACACATTTTCGGGTATATGGCAATTTCTTCGAAGAAAGTCCCAAGGAAGCTATTCAAAAAAAAAAAATGTTCGGGTGACAAAAAAATAAGATCGTCAAACTTTCTAGAATGATCGTCTAGACTTATGAGAAGATGACTGCATACTCAGTTTACCCCGCTAGGCCGAGAACATATCGAAAAAATCACATTTTCGGGTACATAGCAATTTCTTCGAAGAAAGTCCCAAGGAAGCTATTCAAAAAAAAAATGTTCGGGTGACAAAAAAATAAGATCGTCAAACTTTCTAGAATGATCGTCTAGACTTATGAGAAGATGACTGCATACTTAGTTTACCCCGCTAGGCCGAGAACATATCGAAAAAATCACATTTTCGGGTACATAGCAATTTCTTTGAAGAAATCCCTAAGGCACCTATTAAAAAAAATGTTCGGGTGACAAAAAAATAAGATCGTCAAACTTTCTAGGATGATCGTCTAGACTTATGAGAAGATGACTGCATACTCAGTTTACCCCGCTAGGCCGAGAACATATCGAAAAAATCACATTTTCGGGTACATAGCAATTTCTTCGAAGAAAGTCCCAAGGAAGCTATTCAAAAAAAAAAATGTTCGGGTGACAAAAAAATAAGATCGTCAAACTTTCTAGGGTGATCGTCTAGACTTAGGAGAAGATGACTGCATACTCAGTTTACCCCGCTAGGCCGAGAACATATCGAAAAAATCACATTGTCGGGTACATAGCAATTTCTTTGAAGAAATCCCTAAGGCAACTATTAAAAAAAAAATGTTCGGGTGACAAAAAAATAAGATCGTCAAACTTTCTAGAATGATCGTCTAGACTTAGGAGAAGATGACTGCATACTCAGTTTACCCCGCTAGGCCGAGAACATATCGAAAAAATCACATTTTCGGGTACATAGCAATTTCTTTGAAGAAATCCCTAAGGCAACTATTAAAAAAAAAATGTTCGGGTGACAAAAAAATAAGATCGTCAAACTTTCTAGGATGATCGTCTAGACTTAGGAGAAGATGACTGCATACTCAGTTTACCCCGCTAGGCCGAGAACATATCGAAAAAATCACATTTTCGGGTACATAGCAATTTCTTCGAAGAAAGTCCCAAGGAAGCTATTCAAAAAAAAAATGTTCGGGTGACAAAAAAATAAGATCGTCAAACTTTCTAGGATGATCGTCTAGACTTAGGAGAAGATGACTGCATACTCAGTTTACCCCGCTAGGCCGAGAACATATCGAAAAAATCACATTTTCGGGTACATAGCAATTTCTTCGAAGAAAGTCCTAAGGAAGCTATTCAAAAAAAAAAATGTTCGGGTGACAAAAAAATAAGATCGTCAAACTTTCTAGGATGATCGTCTAGACTTAGGAGAAGATGACTGCATACTCAGTTTACCCCGCTAGGCCGAGAACATATCGAAAAAATCACATTTTCGGGTACATAGCAATTTCTTTGAAGAAATCCCTAAGGCAACTATTAAAAAAAAAAAATGTTCGGGTGACAAAAAAATAAGATCGTCAAACTTTCTAGGATGATCGTCTAGACTTAGGAGAAGATGACTGCATACTCAGTTTACCCCGCTAGGCCGAGAACATATCGAAAAAATCACATTTTCGGGTACATAGCAATTTCTTCGAAGAAAGTCCCAAGGAAGCTATTCAAAAAAAAAAATGTTCGGGTGACAAAAAAATAAGATCGTCAAACTTTCTAGGATGATCGTCTAGACTTAGGAGAAGATGACTGCATACTCAGTTAACCCCGCTAGGCCGAGAACATATCGAAAAAATCACATTTTCGGGTACATAGCAATTTCTTTGAAGAAATCCCTAAGGCAACTATTAAAAAAAAAAATGTTCGGGTGACAAAAAAAAAGATGGTCAAACTTTCTAAGATGATCGTCTAGACTTAGGAGAAGATGACTGCATACTCAGTTTACCCCGCTAGGCCGAGAACATATCGAAAAAATCACATTTTCGGGTACATAGCAATTTCTTCGAAGAAAGACCCAAGGAAGCTATTCAAAAAAAAAAATGTTCGGGTGACAAAAAAATAAGATCGTCAAACTTTCTAGAATGATCGTCTAGACTTATGAGAAGATGACTGCATACTCAGTTTACCCCGCTAGGCCGAGAACATATCGAAAAAATCACATTTTCGGGTACATAGCAATTTCTTTGAAGAAATCCCTAAGGCAACTATTAAAAAAAAAAAATGTTCGGGTGACAAAAAAATAAGATCGTCAAACTTTCTAGGATGATCGTCTAGACTTAGGAGAAGATGACTGCATACTCAGTTTACCCCGCTAGGCCGAGAACATATCGAAAAAATCACATTTTCGGGTACATAGCAATTTCTTCGAAGAAAGTCCCAAGGAAGCTATTCAAAAAAAAAATGTTCGGGTGACAAAAAAATAAGATCGTCAAACTTTCTAGGATGATCGTCTAGACTTAGGAGAAGATGACTGCATACTCAGTTTACCCCGCTAGGCCGAGAACATATCGAAAAAATATTATTTTCGGGTACATAGCAATTTCTTCGAAGAAAGTCCCAAGGAAGCTATTCAAAAAAAATGTTCGGGTGACAAAAAAATATGATCGTCAAACTTTCTAGGATGATCGTCTAGACTTAGGAGAAGATGACTGCATACTCAGTTTACCCCGCTAGGCCGAGAACATATCGAAAAAATCACATTTTCGGGTATATGGCAATTTCTTCGAAAAAAGTCCCAAGGAAGCTATTCAAAAAAAAAATGTTCGGGTGACAAAAAAATAAGATCGTCAAACTTTCTAGGATGATCGTCTAGACTTAGGAGAAGATGACTGCATACTCAGTTTACCCCGCTAGGCCGAGAACATATCGAAAAAATCACATTTTCGGGTACATAGCAATTTCTTTGAAGAAATCCCTAAGGCAACTATTAAAAAAAAAATGTTCGGGTGACAAAAAAATAAGATCGTCAAACTTTCTAGGATGATCGTCTAGACTTAGGAGAAGATGACTGCATACTCAGTTTACCCCGCTAGGCCGAGAACATATCGAAAAAATATTATTTTCGGGTACATAGCAATTTCTTCGAAGAAAGTCCCAAGGAAGCTATTCAAAAAAAATGTTCGGGTGACAAAAAAATAAGATCGTCAAACTTTCTAGGATGATCGTCTAGACTTAGGAGAAGATGACTGCATACTCAGTTTACCCCGCTAGGCCGAGAACATATCGAAAAAATCACATTTTCGGGTACATAGCAATTTCTTTGAAGAAATCCCTAAGGCAACTATTAAAAAAAAAAAATGTTCGGGTGACAAAAAAATAAGATCGTCAAACTTTCTAGGATGATCGTCTAGACTTAGGAGAAGATGACTGCATACTCAGTTTACCCCGCTAGGCCGAGAACATATCGAAAAAAACACATTTTCGGGTATATGGCAATTTCTTCGAAGAAAGTCCCAAGGAAGCTATTCAAAAAACAAAAATGATCGGGTGACAAAAAAATAAGATCGTCAAACTTTCTAGAATGATCGTCTAGACTTATGAGAAGATGACTGCATACTCAGTTTACCCCGCTAGGCCGAGAACATATCGAAAAAATCACATTTTCGGGTACATAGCAATTTCTTTGAAGAAATCCCTAAGGCACCTATTAAAAAAAAAATGTTCGGGTGACAAAAAAATAAGATCGTCAAACTTTCTAGGATGATCGTCTAGACTTAGGAGAAGATGACTGCATACTTAGTTTACCCCGCTAGGCCGAGAACATATCGAAAAAATCACATTTTCGGGTACATAGCAATTTCTTCGAAGAAAGTCCCAAGGAAGCTATTCAAAAAAAAAAATGTTCGGGTGACAAAAAAATAAGATCGTCAAACTTTCTAGGGTGATCGTCTAGACTTAGGAGAAGATGACTGCATACTCAGTTTACCCCGCTAGGCCGAGAACATATCGAAAAAATCACATTTTCGGGTACATAGCAATTTCTTCGAAGAAAGTCCCAAGGAAGCTATTCAAAAAAAAAATGTTCGGGTGACAAAAAAATAAGATCGTCAAACTTTCTAGGATGATCGTCTAGACTTAGGAGAAGATGACTGCATACTCAGTTTACCCCGCTAGGCCGAGAACATATCGAAAAAATCACATTTTCGGGTACATAGCAATTTCTTCGAAGAAAGTCCCAAGGAAGCTATTCAAAAAAAAAATGTTCGGGTGACAAAAAAATAAGATCGTCAAACTTTCTAGGATGATCGTCTAGACTTAGGAGAAGATGACTGCATACTCAGTTTACCCCGCTAGGCCGAGAACATATCGAAAAAATCACATTTTCGGGTACATAGCAAATTCTTCGAAGAAAGTCCCAAGGAAGCTATTCAAAAAAAAAAAATGTTCGGGTGACAAAAAAATAAGATCGTCAAACTTTCTAGAATGATCGTCTAGACTTATGAGAAGATGACTGCATACTCAGTTTACCCCGCTAGGCCGAGAACATATCGAAAAAATCACATTTTCGGGTACATAGCAATTTCTTTGAAGAAATCCCTAAGGCAACTATTAAAAAAAAAAATGTTCGGGTGACAAAAAAATAAGATCGTCAAACTTTCTAGGATGATCGTCTAGACTTATGAGAAGATGACTGCATACTCAGTTTACCCCGCTAGGCCGAGAACATATCGAAAAAAACACATTTTCGGGTATATGGCAATTTCTGCGAAGAAAGTCCCAAGGAAGCCATTCAAAAAAAAAAATGTTCGGGTGACAAAAAAATAAGATCGTCAAACTTTCTAGGATGATCGTCTAGACTTATGAGAAGATGACTGCATACTCAGTTTACCCCGCTAGGCCGAGAACATATCGAAAAAAAACACATTTTCGGGTATATGGCAATTTTTTCGAAGAAAGTCCCAAGGAAGCTATTCAAAAAAAAAAAATGTTCGGGTGACAAAAAAATAAGATCGTCAAACTTTCTAGAATGATCGTCTAGACTTATGAGAAGATGACTGCATACTCAGTTTACCCCGCTAGGCCGAGAACATATCGAAAAAATCACATTTTCGGGTACATAGCAATTTCTTTGAAGAAATCCCTAAGGCAACTATTAAAAAAAAATGTTCGGGTGACAAAAAAATAAGATGGTCAAACTTTCTAAGATGATCGTCTAGACTTAGGAGAAGATGACTGCATACTCAGTTTACCCCGCTAGGCCGAGAACATATCGAAAAAATCACATTTTCGGGTACATAGCAATTTCTTCGAAGAAAGTCCCAAGGAAGCTATTCAAAAAAAAAAATGTTCGGGTGACAAAAAAATAAGATCGTCAAACTTTCTAGGATGATCGTCTAGACTTATGAGAAGATGACTGCATACTCAGTTTACCCCGCTAGGCCGAGAACATATCGAAAAAATCACATTTTCGGATACATAGCAATTTCTTTGAAGAAATCCCTAAGGCAACTATTAAAAAAAAAAAATGTTCGGGTGACAAAAAAATAAGATGGTCAAACTTTCTAAGATGATCGTCTAGACTTAGGAGAAGATGACTGCATACTCAGTTTACCCCGCTAGGCCGAGAACATATCGAAAAAAACACATTTTCGGGTATATGGCAATTTCTTCGAAGAAAGTCCCAAGGAAGCTATTCAAAAAAAAAAATGTTCGGGTGACAAAAAAATAAGATCGTCAAACTTTCTAGGATGATCGTCTAGACTTATGAGAAGATGACTGCATACTCAGTTTACCCCGCTAGGCCGAGAACATATCGAAAAAATCACATTTTCGGGTACATAGCAATTTCTTTGAAGAAATCCCTAAGGCAACTATTAAAAAAAAAATGTTCGGGTGACAAAAAAATAAGATCGTCAAACTTTCTAGGATGATCGTCTAGACTTAGGAGAAGATGACTGCATACTCAGTTTACCCCGCTAGGCCGAGAACATATCGAAAAAATCACATTTTCGGGTACATAGCAATTTCTTTGAAGAAATCCCTAAGGCAACTATTAAAAAAAAAATGTTCGGGTGACAAAAAAATAAGATCGTCAAACTTTCTAGGATGATCGTCTAGACTTAGGAGAAGATGACTGCATACTCAGTTTACCCCGCTAGGCCGAGAACATATCGAAAAAATCACATTTTCGGGTACATAGCAATTTCTTCGAAGAAAGTCCCAAGGAAGCTATTCAAAAAAAAAATGTTCGGGTGACAAAAAAATAAGATCGTCAAACTTTCTAGGATGATCGTCTAGACTTAGGAGAAGATGACTGCATACTCAGTTTACCCCGCTAGGCCGAGAACATATCGAAAAAATCACATTTTCGGGTACATAGCAATTTCTTCGAAGAAAGTCCCAAGGAAGCTATTCAAAAAAAAAAAATGTTCGGGTGACAAAAAAATAAGATCGTCAAACTTTCTAGAATGATCGTCTAGACTTATGAGAAGATGACTGCATACTCAGTTTACCCCGCTAGGCCGAGAACATATCGAAAAAATCACATTTTCGGGTACATAGCAATTTCTTTGAAGAAATCCCTAAGGCAACTATTAAAAAAAAAAAATGTTCGGGTGACAAAAAAATAAGATCGTCAAACTTTCTAGGATGATCGTCTAGACTTATGAGAAGATGACTGCATACTCAGTTTACCCCGCTAGGCCGAGAACATATCGAAAAAAACACATTTTCGGGTATATGGCAATTTCTGCGAAGAAAGTCCCAAGGAAGCCATTCAAAAAAAAAAATGTTCGGGTGACAAAAAAATAAGATCGTCAAACTTTCTAGGATGATTGTCTAGACTTATGAGAAGATGACTGCATACTCAGTTTACCCCGCTAGGCCGAGAACATATCGAAAAAAAACACATTTTCGGGTATATGGCAATTTTTTCGAAGAAAGTCCCAAGGAAGCTATTCAAAAAAAAAAAATGTTCGGGTGACAAAAAAATAAGATCGTCAAACTTTCTAGAATGATCGTCTAGACTTATGAGAAGATGACTGCATACTCAGTTTACCCCGCTAGGCCGAGAACATATCGAAAAAATCACATTTTCGGGTACATAGCAATTTCTTTGAAGAAATCCCTAAGGCAACTATTAAAAAAAAAATGTTCGGGTGACAAAAAAATAAGATGGTCAAACTTTCTAAGATGATCGTCTAGACTTAGGAGAAGATGACTGCATACTCAGTTTACCCCGCTAGGCCGAGAACATATCGAAAAAATCACATTTTCGGGTACATAGCAATTTCTTCGAAGAAAGTCCCAAGGAAGCTATTCAAAAAAAAAAATGTTCGGGTGACAAAAAAATAAGATCGTCAAACTTTCTAGGATGATCGTCTAGACTTATGAGAAGATGACTGCATACTCAGTTTACCCCGCTAGGCCGAGAACATATCGAAAAAATCACATTTTCGGATACATAGCAATTTCTTTGAAGAAATCCCTAAGGCAACTATTAAAAAAAAAAAATGTTCGGGTGACAAAAAAATAAGATGGTCAAACTTTCTAAGATGATCGTCTAGACTTAGGAGAAGATGACTGCATACTCAGTTTACCCCGCTAGGCCGAGAACATATCGAAAAAAACACATTTTCGGGTATATGGCAATTTCTTCGAAGAAAGTCCCAAGGAAGCTATTCAAAAAAAAAAAATGTTCGGGTGACAAAAAAATAAGATCGTCAAACTTTCTAGGATGATCGTCTAGACTTATGAGAAGATGACTGCATACTCAGTTTACCCCGCTAGGCCGAGAACATATCGAAAAAATCACATTTTCGGGTACATAGCAATTTCTTCGAAGAAATCCCTAAGGCAACTATTAAAAAAAAAAAATGTTCGGGTGACAAAAAAATAAGATCGTCAAACTTTCTAGGATGATCGTCTTGACTTAGGAGAAGATGACTGCATACTCAGTTTACCCCGCTAGGCCGAGAACATATCGAAAAAATCACATTTTCGGGTACATACCAATTTCTTCGAAGAAAGTCCCAAGGAAGCTATTCAAAAAAAAAATGTTCGGGTGACAAAAATATAAGATCGTTAAACTTTCTAGGATGATCGTCTAGACTTAGGAGAAGATGACTGCATACTCAGTTTACCCCGCTAGGCCGAGAACATATCGAAAAAATCACATTTTCGGGTACATAGCAATTTCTTCGAAGAAAGTCCCAAGGAAGCCATTCAAAAAAAAAAAATGTTCGGGTGACAAAAAAATAAGATCGTCAAACTTTCTACGATGATCAAGTAGACTTATTAGAAGATGACTGCATATTTGGTTTACCCCGCTAGGCCGAGAACATATCCAAAAAATCAAAATGATCAAATAGACTTATGAGAAGTTGACCAACTGCTTTTTAGGGTGCCGCTGCATCGCGCGAGCAAAATGCACCCAAAAAAATATTGACTCAGTCACTGAGGTGGTCATACTCAGAAATCGATAAGTCTTTTTTTAATACTCAGTTGCCATTAAAAGTAGGAAAGCTCATTGGTTTATTAATTGCCTTACTTTTATCGGTAACTGAGTAAGAAAAAAAAAACTTATCGGTTTCTGAGCAAATCCAACTCAGTGTTTGGGTAAGTATGTTTCACTGTGTGTGTATTAAAAAACTTCTACTTATGTCGAATTCGTTTTTAATTCAGTTCCAACCTGGGTTGGAACTGGATGAGATCACAGTTTCAACCCCAACCCGACTTCGGTTTCGCTTGTACTAAAGTTTGTTTGAGTTTGTTTGACGTTTGTTTGTTTACACATTTTCCGCCAATCCAGTTCCAACCCAGGTTCAAAAACGAATTCGACATTAGCAAAATTCACCTTAAAAATTTCTACTCAGGGCTACATGAGCATTGTTTTTTTTAAAGTAATATTTTGCTATCATGAGCATTATAATGATTTGATTATCAGTTCCATTCAGTTTCAAATGGTTCAAAAAATAAACTTATGTTTATATCTGGGATACACTGTGTGTCAGCATATGTATTTTGTTTCATCTAAAGTAAATTTCATTTTGGCAGTTTTTATTAAATGTGTAAACATTATATAACACGCCCAGAAAAATACTTACTCAGACACTGAGTTTGTCTACTTCAGAAATCGATAAGTTTTCTTTTCTTACTCAGTTTCCATTAAACGTGGGACAACTAGATCATTGGCAATGAAATTGAGTAGTAAAACAAAAAAAAACTTATCGTTTTCTGAGGACCACCTCAGTGACTGAGTAGTAGTTTTTTAGGTGCATTCTGTGAGTTACCCGCTGTCACTCGCTTTAGCATTGGGCACTTCTTTCATAATTTTCGATACGTATCAATGTGGATTATAATTATTATTTATTTGAATTTGGATGAAAAATGAAAACGATAAGCATAAAAAACAATTAAACATAAGAATCATTTTATTTAAGCATAGTTAGTTATTTTAAAACTCGTGTTATATTTTTTTTTGTTTTTGTTTAGAGAGACTTTACCACTAGGGCATTCGTCTCTGTGTGACTGTGACAGTTTTATAATAAATATATTGACGATCTTGCGCCAAATACGACGCACAGGCAAATAAAATCGTCCCATCACAAAATATGCACACCGGTTTCAGCATACATTGGTTGATGTCGCCGCTACAGTTTTCCAGTAACGGAGCGTTATTTTGGGGTGGTGTTTCGACTAATCGGTTTGTTTATGCACTGTTTCCTTTGATGTTGGATGTGTGAGCATTGTGTTGTCAAAGATTGAACATTTGCACGATCGTCGCGAAATCCTTGCAAAGCTCAATAAAGTTTCTTCGCTATGTCCTGCAACCAAACGACAATATTTCTGATTAATAAACAATCACAGATATTTTAAAAGGAAGGCATTATTTTACCTACTCGTTAGGCCGATGGGGCCGATGCAAATATTATTTTTATTTTATGTCCGAGACCTCTCATCGGGTACGAGGGGGGGGGGAGCAAAAATATATAAATATCAAACAAATAAAAAATAAACTATTGAAAAATTAAAAATTATACCCACTATTGAAAAAATTGTTTCTAACTATTGAAAAATTATTACTTGAAAACATTTTTTCTATTGAAAAAAAAATCTTATGCAAATTTCACACAGTTTGTTGTATTCAAACAAAATAAACTAATGATGAATTGTTTTCCTCCACAGCGCAACGTATTCATTGATTTTTCGTGCTCTGTTGCAGCGAACTCAATATGTAAATCATTTTTGATTATTAAAAAATGTATAATACTTTAATGATTGCATGATTAAAGTTGAAAATTTGGCATTATTAAATATGTTTCAAAAATCATACCACTTATGATTATGATACATGCAATGATACATTAATAATTTTAAATCAATTTTAAATAATTTGTTTTGTGTACGCTTGGCAAATAAAAAAAAAAGTTTTGACGAGTTCTTTTTCGATATTCAATCATTGCAACCCTTTTGAAATGGGCAAAATGAGCCTATTTGTGTTTCTGTGTCGTTATAAGCGGCGGAACCAGCACTTCTTTTCTAGCTTTTAGATCACTTTGTAGCATAAAACAGCTACTTTTGACGACTGCTGTTTCCAAGCCGTGCACCAGCCGTTGACAAATGACAAGTTCATTGGCAAATTCTCATGAAAACTCACCTTCACTGGCTGCCACAGCATGCGAAAGGACCAAAAGAAGATCGGTCGTTGATAGCGAACATTACACTCCAAAGGTTCCTTATTACTCTCAGGAATTCTCCTACCGCAACTTTTGTTATTTTAATCTTACCTATCCACTTCTCCAGGTGAAAAACATTTATGCACTTTAGCCACCCGCGAGCGCTAATTCGGTTTGGAACAGTGAGTAAACATCTCGCGAGGAGCAGTGGAAGTAACCTCGGAAATCACACGGTTCGATTCCCGATTCAACAAAATAAGCACGAAAAACACCGCCAAAGTATACAACGATTCACATAATCGTAGGCATACTTGACAGTGCCCGACAAATGCCCGCAGGGGTGTGCTTTTCTCACAGTCGGCAAAACAGATTTGGTGAAATATTTCCGTTTTGTTTTTATTATACGCTCTATCATAATGTTGATGATAATGTGATCATAATATGGGAACCCAGCCCAATATGCACTGATGGGGTAACTCATAAGATCACTCCTGAATGTGATTTGATCATTACTGTAAATGAATGGTGTCAAGATATGTGTGCATAAAACATTCTTCTAGAAGCTAGGCCGCCAAACCCACGGAAAATCTTTTGATTTCTCAATGAAAATTGGCAACTTCCGGTTTTTCGTGCTTGCAATTAAGGTTTTCTGGTGATTTTATTATCAGCCATGGAAACACATGAGATTGAGTTCCAGAATATTTGAATGAACCCTACACCAGAAGAATGCTCATACATAAGGCGGCGTCCATAAATTACGTAACGCTCTAGGGGGAGGGGGGAGTACGGTCAAGCGATTTTATTATCAGCCATGGAAACACATGAAATTGAGTTCCAGAATATTTGAATGAACCCTACACCAGAAGAATGCTCATACATAAGGCGGCGTCCATAAATTACGTAACGCTCTAGGGGGAGGGGGGAGTACGGTCAAGCGTTACGGCCCATACAAAAATTTTAAGGTTTCCATACAAAAAAGCGTTACGGAGGGGGGGGGGGGAGAGGGGGGGCTAAAAATGTTATTTTTAGCGTTACGTAATAAATGGATGCTACCTAATTTGTGCCAATTGGGTTTTCAAATAAAGAAAAATGTATTAATTTTTTTGGTTTTATACGAAAGAGCACCTTTTTCTGAACCACTATGATTTTTTTCAGATTTTTTGAACTTCATTTTGGTACTTAAAATCAATTTCAAATAGATTTTTCGAAATCACCTTTTGACAGCTGAGCAACTGCTTGACAGCTCCGCCCAGTACAAAACGCGACGAGGGGTGATTCGACAAATCGCTCCCATACAAACTTCAAACTGATTTTTAAATAGGTTCCCGAGCACCAAAATTCATGAAAATTTGGATTTCGGCTCAGTTTTGCATGCAGATTCTGAATATATAATTATCTCAACATCGCTAAAGAAGCCAATTCCACAACAAAAAAATAATAAATGAATAAAAATTAAATTTAAAAAATCTTTTTAATGGATTTTTTCTGCTGTCGATTAATTTTGAAACATCGCGCAATGTTTAATTGAGTTCCCACAGACACTCATTCATTGAGAGAACAAAAGCGGCGCCAAAACAAAAATCGTCCTGGCCTCGGCCAAAAAAACTTGTAGGTAGAAGTGTTTTTTGTTAGCTCCGTGGTTTTTCATTAATTTCCTTGATTTTGTGACGAAAACTAACATTTCACCATTTTGGTTCGATTTCGGTGTTCCAGCAGACTTGGATGCGCTGGATTACATCGGAGGTAAGTGTTTTTATAGATAATATTTAAAAAGAAAATTCATTGAAGAATTTGACATGGTGAGGGAAACCGAACACTTGTGGAGGCGATGAAGGGGGTGGGCATCGATATGCACCGAGAAAAATTTCTACTCAGCCACTGAGTTGGTCTTACTCAGACATCGAAAAATCCTTTGTTTTCTTACTCAGTTTTCGTTAAAAGTGGGACTACTCATCGTCAATGAGTAGTCCCACTTTTAACGAAAACTGAGTAAGAAAACAAAGGATTTTTCGATGTCTGAGTAAGACCAACTCAGTGGCTGAGTAGAAATTTTTCTCTGTGTGCTTCATTTCACAGGCACACAATGGGCAAATAAAGCGTATTTTTTGGCCATAATTGTTCAGTATTATTTTTGTTAAAACATTCATTTTTTATTATAAATTATTGATTGCTATTGAAAATTGCCTGAATAACTTAAATCTTTCCGGAGTTATAGCCATTTTAGTGATTCGGACCGGCACCGGTTGAACTGGCCATATACAAAACTGAATCAACTCAATCATGCGACGCATAGAACTGTGGCTAACTTGGTGGCTAAGAATTTTGGGCGAAGTTAAATCTGGTTGTTGGTCCAAAATTCAAGATGGCGGCCTTAAATTCAAGATGGTGAACCACAATTCAAAATTGCGGCTGTTTTTTAAGTTAGTTTTTAAAACCATGTAAAAGTTGTGACAAACCTTTGGGTGAATTGTCGAAACTATTATGCTTTTTGTTGAAATTCGAAGTGACCTGGGGTGCGAAAATTGAGTTTTTACTCACTTTTATGTGTCGCAACTCGATTCGAAGGTGCGCAAATTGTAGCTCCTAATTAGCTGAATGATGCGCAATGCCAAAAAAAAAGCTCAATTTTACTTCGCATCTGTACCTTCGCATATCGCGCGAGTCGCGACTTCGATTTGGTGCTGCGACGATAATATTTCAGTTTACGACATTCTCTACTGTTGCGCGATGGTTGAAATTTGATTAAGTGGTGCTCAGAAATTCCAAGATGGCGGCCCGTTTTTCAAGATGGCAGCTGTTTATGGTACTTTAAGCTCGAGAACCATACAAATTTGGTATGTAGCAGATGGGGATTTTTTTTTATTACCGTCGGGTTTGGGCCGAAGGGTCTCAGATTTTCATAAAACTTTTTCCACAGGCAGGGCTCATGGAAATGAGCAAAAAAAAATTGAGAAAAATTCAGGGTCGCCTATTTTCCCGGAAAAGTCAGGTGGAAATTTTTGGTTTTCCCCTGACATTACCTACTTTGAAAAATCATAACTCAAGAACGAAGCACCGTAGAAACAAAGTTTTTTTTATAGAAAATGACAGCAAATTTTCTCAGGAATCCAAAAAAAAATATGAACTGGAAAAAGTTTTTCACAAAATTTTCCACAGTTGAGAAAATTCGTAAAGAAAAATCGGAAAAACTATGTCCGAACTCGTGGAAAATTTTCGAAAAAATGTTTTTGAGAAGGTTATTTTATAAGCTTCAATCGCTGAAATTTTTGGAATGCACTTTTTCGTTTTTGAGTTATGGCCAATTTTGTTGAAAAATGTCCAAATGTGCCATAAAAGCCTTTTCTTTAAAAAATCATAACTCAAGAACGAAGCATCGTAGAAACAAAGTTTTTTAATGAAAATAAAAGAAAATTTTCTCAAGTATTCAAAAAAATATGAAGTGGAAAAAGTTTTCCACAAAATTTTCCACCGTTGAGAAAATTCATAAAGAAAAGCCAGAAAAACTATGTCCGCTCTCGTGGAAAATTTTCAAAAAAATATTTTTGAGACAGTAATTTTATAAGCTTTGATCGCTGAAATTTTTGGAATGCACTTAATTTTCGTTCCTGAGTTATGGGAAATTTAGTGAAAAATGACCATATAATATAGGCTTACATGGTCATTTTCACAAAATTGGCCATAACTCAGTAACGAAAAAAAAGTACATTCCAAAAATTTCAGCGATCAAAGCTTATAAAATTACATCCTCAAAAATATTTTTTTTGAAAATTTTCCGTGAGTTCGGACATAGTTTTTCCGGCTTTTCTTTATGAATTTTCTCGACGGTGGAAAATTTTGTAAAAAACTTTTTCCACTTCATATTTTTTTTTAATTCCTGAGAAAATTTGCTTTCGTTTTCATTGAAAAACTTTGCTTCTACGATGCTTCGTTCTTGAGTTATGATTTTTCAAAGAAAAGGCTTTTATGGCACATTTGGGCATTTTTCAACAAAATTGGCCATAACTCAAAAACGAAAAAAAGTGCAGAGTTCGGGCATAGTTTTTTCCGGCTTTTCTTTACGAATTTTCTCAACTGTGGAAAATTTTGTGGAAAACTTTCCAGTTAATATTTTTTTTGGATTCCTGAGAAAATTTGCTGTCATTTTCTAAAAGAAACTTTGTTTTTACGATGCTTCGTTCTTGAGTTATGATTTTTCAAAGTAGGTAGTGTCAGGAGAAAACCATAAATTTCCACCTGACTTTTCCGGGAAAATAGGCGACCCTGAATTTTTCTCATTTTTTTATATATCCATGAGCCCTGCCTGTGGAAAAAGTTTCATGAAAATCTGAGACCCTTCGGCCCAATTTGTACGATAATAAAAAAATGCCCAGATGTCCAGAGTGCAAAAATTATGCTCAGGAAATTGAATATGGCAGCCCACAATTCAAAATGGTGATTGTTTTAGGCTAGTGATATAGAGCTTTTGGAGGTTATATAGTGATGTACTTTTAGTAATTCCTCCAAACAACTGTAGCGTGGA
This sequence comes from Aedes albopictus, assembly GCF_035046485.1. NCBI lineage: Eukaryota > Metazoa > Arthropoda > Insecta > Diptera > Culicidae > Aedes > Aedes albopictus. The sequence continues at coordinate 56,141,979 of NC_085137.1, read as the reverse complement.
ATTTCCGTCATACAAACCACCGAATAATAATGATCGATTTTATTCTTGCAACTAGCTTATTGCCTTGTGACCAATTTGAAACCAAATTACTAATCCATAAATTAGCTTTCATATTATGGAAAAAAATGTTGTAGGACAACTACCATTTCTTTAAAATTATATTTCCATTTACTCCATCTCTATTTCGGTTGTATCGTTTACATTTTCGTCATACCTTCACGGAACACATTATGGTACGTAGGATGGTCAAAAATGACACAATCGAGCGGATTAAAAGCAAAGGGGTGTAAATGACCAAAACCTCCTTTCGAATAAATTAGGTTTAAAGTTTTCCCAAAATTTTCATTTTCATACAAATTACCGTCTATATCCGTTGTCGGTTTATGATCATACAGCCAACGCGTGAATGAAATGGATGAGAATAAAGCATGTGAGAGAGTGAAATAAGTAGATGATGGTGTAGTAAACTTCGTTTTTTTTCACCGTCCGAAATAAAAAATCTAAACTTTCACACGGAAAAAAATCAAAACGAATATCGGATACAACATCTCTCCTAGAGTCTCTCTTGGAGTTTCCCTTGAAAGTTTTCCGCGATATCTTTTGGTGTTCCTCTTGGGACTTCCCTAGGAGATCTGCCTCCCCCAGAGTTTCCACAGAAGTTATTGCTGAGATTTCAACAAGAGTTTCTCCAAGGATTTCTTAGGGTGTTTTAGTTAATTTTCTGCTGAATTTTTCCTATTTAAAGGTTTTCGCGAGATTCCGCTGAGATTTTTCTCGAAGTTTCTCCTGATTCTCAGAAGATTCCTTCCGGTGTCTATTTTAAGATGTCTCTCAGAGTTCTTCTGGACTTTCTCTTTAGATTTTCTCCTGATTACTATTTAGGAATTCATTAGGAAGTATTGCTGATACTTCTCTTGATCTTCCCGTGATTTCATTCAGATTTTTTTCCGAGCTGTTCCTCATAGATGTTCACAAGATTTCTTGCAGTGATCCTGCTGAGATTATAGTTTAAAAATTTCTTTGACATTTTTCCCAGAACTCTTCCTGGAGATCCTAATGGAAATCATCTTGAGATTCTGGGTGTTTCTTTTGATATTTATTTAAAAGTTACTTTTTATTAATTTATTAGTTATTTATTAGTTTATTTATTTATTTAAAAGTTATTTTAAAACTTCTCGGAGAAATATCGGAAGAAACTCAGGTGAATTCTTGCGAGAAATTCCACAAGTTCTATTCTGCCATTCTACGCATATTTAGAACGGCAGTATTGGTGGGAAACACTGGAACATCTTAGAAAATGTTCAGGAAATAATCCCGGGAGGAAATATTAAGAAAACTCAAGGAGGGAAACTTCTATGAAAAATTCAGCAATGAATTACAAGCGAAATCCGGTGACGAAATCCAAAAAAATATCGGAAAACTCTAGAAGAAATCCCTGGAAGAATTTCTGAAAAATCTTGATTGAAACTGTTGGAAAGCTATCCCGGAAAACCAGTAGGGAATCGCGCCACTTGGGCGGTGGCTTCTATATTCGTCTGTTTTCCACTATAACTCAGTCAAATTTAAACCAATGGACACAACTTTTGGAATGTGGTGAGATAGGTATAGTATCTACTCGTGTACAACATTTCAAATCAATTGGTTCAAAATTGACTGAGTTATAGTGGAAAACAGACGAATATAGAAGCCACCGCCCAAGTGGCGCGATACCCTATGAGAAATTCCTGAAGGAACTTTCGATAAATTTTGGAAGGATCTCCAAGAACAATCCAAGGAGAACCTCTGGAAGCATATCTTCAAGACGTTTGGAAGAAATCCCCGGAACAACTCTCAGAAATCCCGAAAGAAAGAAGGAACAATTTATGGGCGCAAATACCTATGGATGGAAACTTGAGAGAACAGGAATTCTTTGAGAAACAGAAAATTAAGAACAGAAAAGTAAGAATTGCGGTAGAAATCCAAGGAGGAAACCCGTAAGGAATTCAAGAAAGAATCTCGAGAAAAAACTTCGAAGGAATTTCGAAGTGAAATATGGATAGATTTCTAATCAAATTTCCAATCTTAGAAAAAGTTCTTGACAAGTACTGATCGGAATAGCCATGGCAATCAGTACCACCGTTTGTATTCAAATTAGTTAACATGCTATCGTAATTTCCAGTTTTCCGTGGGAATTTCATCAGCACAGCGAACAAACACTCAAGTTTTGTTTCAGAACTGTGTAAGGAATTTAAATGGACAAACGACAAAGAATCCCAGTTCAACATTGTACCAAAACCTTATAAGTACAAATCTTAAGCAATTTTTTTTTTCGGTATGTAGTATAATTTTATTTTGTTTGTTTGGAAGTTTTTTTATATTTTATAGTCAGATTTTTTAAACGAAATTTTCGGGGGAAATGTCAAAGCTATTGCTTGCAATGGACCCAAAAGAATTATGAGAAAAATCTTAAAAAAAAACTTAGCCAAAGTCGCGATGTTTTAAAAAAAATCCCCAATTGACTTTTGTTATATTTTCGAAGGAGTTTTGCAAAAGAAATCTTGGAAAAGTTCGGCAATTTGATGATATTTCTAGGATAATAAATCTTACGAATTTCCTTTTGACATGTTTAAGGAGCTTTTGAGGATGTTTCTGCACAGCAAATAATTTTGTAGTTGTCCAGCCGCGTGTTTTCTGGCGATATATATGTTTGAAAGTTATTTCACCCGGTTACATCGTTTCCCGACAATTATCATGCTCACCATGTACTCCTTGGTTGGCCCCGGAATGTGTCAACAAACCAACTTCTAACTCGGTGAAATGGTGTAACGGGATATGCCGCACAATCAGTGGATCAGTGTATGAATCCATTCCAATATTTTTCTTTTGTATGAGGTGTCTGTCGGTCCGATTGTAGCGATTGCTGATGTTAAAACACGTGCAAAGGTGGTGCAAAAAAATGTTAAAAATAAGCAAAGGTGATGGAACAGCGGTACCCCTTTAATTTACACGCGTGCGTCTGGCCGATCAATTTTGCACATTTTGAACGCCTTGTCCCGCGTAGACCTGTGAACCGTAGGTGATGAAGAACAAGTCGGCTAACCAATGCTTTGATGCGATTTTTTTCGTCATACGCAACACGAGAAAAGTTATTGTCTACTCGTAAGTGGAATAAAATTGAACAGTGCAATTATACGATTTCCAGTTCCGTAGAGGCATCTGATCATCTAATGATTCATAGGCAAAGGTAAGTTGGAATATCTATAACTATTGGATACACAGCGAAACAAACATTGATTATTGGTCTGTCTAAAAAGCAAACTTATTTGTATCTGACAGATTTTGGGCCACTGAATCTGAATCCGGGCTCAGGTCATATCGGATACATGGCTATCGGTGAAACGGCAACTTATAATGGACCCTCAATCTGGACTGGAAAAGGAACAGCAGTCACACATCAACATCCTCGTGCTCATCATTCTACCATAAACAAAAGCAGTGTGGGAGGATCGAGTAGCCCCTCACCCTATGTACCCTAAGCTAAGCAGAATACCCTACTGATTACGTGTGTGTAATCAGTTTGTACCTTTCAATTCCGCTCTATTTTGCTTATCCTTTGACAGATACGCGTATTTCGACTACCACTTGTAATCTTCCTCAGTGTCAGTTATCCACTGTACTATTAGGTAAACATTGCTGTTGGGAATCGACTGTAATCTTGACTCTATAGATTAACGGCTACGCAGTCTTAGGGTTCAAAAAACGAGTTTTATTATTCACCCGACGTTTCGACACGGGGATAGTGTCTTCCTGAACCCTAAGACTGCGTAGCCGTTAATCTATAGAATTAGTTGTTTCTATAAAGTGAATCATTAATTAATTGTTTCTATAAAGTGAATCATGCCACCAATAAGCAAATAGTATTGCAATAATGATTTGTAGTGTTTGGGTTGTCAGACAATTTTATCAAAAAACTTAATATTCAGGGTGGCTACACAATCGGGAATATCGAGAAAAACGGGAAAAGCTCTAGAATTTGAAATCACCGGGAAAACCTCGGGAATTCCTGTTGTTCACCGGGAATTTTCATCGTTTGTCGTTTGAACGATTGCAAAATTTTGATCAATTATATATTAACTCGTTAACGCCCAAGGATTCTCACAATTTTAATATTCAAATAAATTTACTATCAATATGCAAGTTCCAATAAAATTAACACGAAAAAATTGGAAGTCTATGGTCTAGTTTCATAAAACTTTATACTATCGCTGCATTCCTATTCGTATGGTCGTCGATGAGAGTAAGCAGTCCAGCAAAAATTCGTGCAGAAGACCATAAATACAATACAACTGTAGACGAGTGAAAGAGATGATGACTGTTCATAAAGAATTTAAAAATGGCTGACATATTACATTGCGATTTACAACGGAAATGTCTATATGTATCCAAAATTACTCTTATTTATCTCATATGCTTCCAAATTTATTTTGTCCAATTCATTTTTTTTTTTATCCAGTAATCACCGAAGGAATCCTACCTCTAGGAAGATATTTCGAGAAAAATCCATGAAGGAATCCTTGGAGGAATCCCAAAAAGATTCTTGGATAAATCATTAAAATAATCTCAGTTAGGATTCACTGCCAGATTCTCGACTGAAATTCCTGAAAGAATTTCTGAAATAATCCAGGAGAAATCTCCGAGGAAATACCTACCTAAATGAATGTCGGAAGGAATATTTAGAAAGAATACCGTAAAAGGGACTACCTGCATAGCCAAAAACAATTTGCATTGTGATGTCAAAGAAACACATGATTCAATCCAAATTGTAGCTGTTTGTGTTAATGTGCATTTATAATTGTACACTGTGTTTCTGGTGGCAATCAACCGCATAGCACATCAACTCCACAACACAATTTGAGGAATTATGAGGAAGCTCGGAAGAAGTTCGTAGAGGAATTTCTGAAGAAAATCTGTCTGAAATCCTTTATGAAATCCACAAACAAATCTTAGAGCAATCATTTCAGGAATCTCAAAAAGAGCCACTTTGAATATCCTGGAGGAATTCCTGAAAGAATCCCGTGTGAAATTTCTGAGAGAATCCTGCGAGATATCTCTGAGAGCATCCCGGAGCAATTCCTGAAGGAATCCCGGAAAAATATTTGGAACAATCCCGAAATGAGTCTTTGAAGAAATCCTAGAAAAAATTCTTGAAGGAATCCTGCAGGAATCATTGATAAAAATTCGGGACGAATCCCGATGCAATACCAGGATAAAAATCTTAAGGTAACCCGGAAATGAACAGTGAAGGAATCACGAAAGAAACTTCTGAAGGAACCCCTAAAAATCTAGCTGATATTCCAGTAGAGATTCTTAAAAGAATGTCGGAAGGAATCCCAAGAGAAACCAATGAAGGAACCCCAAAAAGAATCCAGGTAGCAATTTATAAAGGATTCCCGGGAAAAATCCTTGCAAAAATCCCTGAATGTGTTTCTGGAGAAATCTCTAAAGGAAACCTTGGAAAAATCAATGAAGAAATCTCGGGTGGAATCAATGAAGAAATCCCCGGTAAATTCCTGTAGTAATCCTGGAAGAAAGACCGGGCGTATCTCTAAAAGAATCCAGAAAGAAAACAGGAGATGTCCCTGCAATCTTGGGAATAATATATGAAAGAATCCCTGATGGAGTGCCTAGAAATGTCCCTGAAGAAATCCCGGGGTAGTTTTTAAATGAATCCAAGGAGGAATTTCAAGAGGAACGCCTGGAGAAATCCTTGACAGAATTCTTAATTTCTTAAACAATCCCGGGAATGATGAATGGAGGAATTCAAATAAAATAATAATAATAGTTTCAACCTCAAATTGTAATGAATTTGATGATTGCCTACATGAAATATTGCGGCGCTCATAATAAATCCACATTGGGCGGCGGCCATATGGCCGCTAGGAGATTCCCGCGATACAGACGCAATGTCAAAATCGAACAGATACTGTCACCTCCCCAGCAGCATCGCAGCAGCCTTCAGGCCGCTCATATCAAAACAAAAGTTAGCACAATGGCAACTCAGGTGGCCAGAAATCGAAATAATATTTATCGTGAAATTGTTCCACTGTTTATTACGCATTTAGCCCGTTATTTGCGCATCACCTCATCGGCTTTGTAAAGATCTTCTTCCATTTTGACATTGCGTCTGTATCGCGTGCATCTCCTCGCGGCCATATCGCCGCAGCCTCATGTGGATTTGATATGAGCGCCGCACACAGATTTTTTGACCATCAGGTCGCTCATAGTGGTGCGGTCATATTTTGGCAACTTGATGGGAAAGAAGAAGACAAACGCGTTTCGTGGATTTATCTTGCAAGGCACAATAAATACATGCTAGAAGAACTCTAAAAGGATTTCCAGATTAAATTGTTCCAGGAATCTCAGGAAAATATCGATAAAATAAAATAAAATCTTGGAAGGAATCAATGAAGAAATTCCGGAAGAATTTCAGGAGGAATCCCTAAACGAATATCCGGAGCAACTGAAACTTGAATGAATCCAGAGAGAAATCTTTAAGGGAATCCCCATGTGGAATTTTAAACGGAGTTACAGAAAAATCCTGAAGAAATCTCTAAAGGAAACCCGATGAAGACCAATAAAGGAATCCTGAAAAAATCTAGTGAGAAATCCATGGAGAATCGCGGGTGGAGTCCGTGGTAGAGTTCCGGAATGAATTCCGGGAGAAATCTGTAAAGGATTCGAGTGGAGAATTTCAGAGAAAATACTTTCTTGAAAACATATCTTCAAAAAATTTCTAGTGAAATCCTGAAATATGTTTGAAAATATCATATAATTCTGTTAGGCTTATCAGTTTTCAGGTTCGTCTGAAGACTTTGTTAGGCATAACGTTTTGAAAACATTGATTTTATTAAAATTTCCTGAGAAGGTAACAATTATTTTTTACTGAAAATTATAACATTTTGAAATGCCAAAAGCTACCGGGAAAAACTCAGCAATTGTATTTGCCGTTCCGAGTGGCCACCCTGAATATTGCATTTAGGATTGTGTCTACCCTAATTAACCAACACCATACACGGACCGTAATGTAGACGGTTCAACAATACCGAATACAGTATTTGTATCCGGAATGGATGGTTAAGCACGTTTTATGATTACCGTGATTCCAAAAAATTTGATTGCTTCGTATTCATGCCTTAATGCCGCTTAACGAATGCCATATTTTTAATTTAAACATGTAAGTTACAAAATCTGAAAATTGACAGAGATAACATAAGAGACAGTTAACTGTACGAAAATTTGATTTTAGATTTTGAAGTTTCGTTGACTTAAAGTTCAATTCCCAATAGTTTCTCTTTTCAGATCACCATGAAGACTTTCAAGATCACGGAGCAGCAGAAGGAGCGTTTTGTTCAGCATTGCAGTTCAACGTATGGACCACACTGGATGACGAAGCAGTTTGAAGCAATCATATTCAAGGATAAGATTGCATTCAAAGAGCTGGGCCTCTCTATGCAGAAGCATCGGTTATCTAAAAATATTTTGCGGATATCGATGCTTCTCTCAGATGAGCGGAAAAGGTTCGTTCTACGGAACGAGACGGATGAGCGGAACGAAGGGAGGATGGCAACGATGGGAGTACCAGACGGAGGAACAGCAGCAGGAGATGAGGCGGATCAGCAACAGGAAACGAGCCTCGACAATCGAAATTTGGATAACCATTCAACTTTCAAGTTGAGCGGTAGTGTAACTGAGCAAACTATGGAAGAAAACAATCTTCCTGAGAGCTCCAAACATGAAATTGAAACGTGTTTGAAAGAAAATATTGGGTTGGATAATGTCAGAAACCGTAATATTTACAGGTACAATTTACTGAACAGTTACTTACAACAGTTCCGGGATTTACCTGATTTTCAACTTTTTGACGTCCAGTCAATTTCAAAGGATGTCAAAATATTGGGTATTGATTTTAAATCTTTCTTTGGAAAGGAATGGTTGTTTGCTGGAGCAGTTGACATTGGAATGAAAAGTCAATGTTCCAAGTTCCAGATGTTTGATTATCTTTCACTAAACATCTACGAAACTCGGGTTCTTTTAGGTGGCGTAAAAGGGACAGTAGATAAGTCACTGATTGCTAATATTATCAATCGTGACATTGTCTTTTGTCCGATTTTTGAAAATAATCATTTCTCACTGTTTGTCATTGATTTTCGACATGCAGTGTTGTATTATTTGGATTCCGGGAATAAATCAGTTGAACAATTGACTAAAATTAAGGAAGATTTACTTTGTAAATTTATTGCCTCACTTTCATTTTTTGAGTTAAATGATATTGGGGATGCTAGCAAAATTGTTTCCAAGCCATGGACTGTGAGTGGTCTCGACAGTGAAACACAGAGTGACGGTTACAATTGTGGGGTTTTTGTTATTTTCAATGTGTTCCGTGTTCTCACATTGTATGAAAAGGACGAAGATATTCGTATGATCAATGCTGATTACAGGCGTTGTGTATACCATTTGGAAGTAGCAGATGCTATTAAATTCCAACGAAAAACTAAAAAACATTGTAACAATTGCTCCACTGAAGTTGATGTTGATGATAACGCAGACATTAACATTTCAGAATTTATTTGCAGCGATTGCATGATAATAATTCGAAATGAGAACCCCAATGCTTTTCAACAAGTTTTGAACGCGTCTTCTGATGATTCCGTAGTTCAAGAAAATGACGAACCGGATGAACATAAAAATAACATTGGCGAGTATGATGCATTCAAAGATAATGTTAACAAAAAGTCGAATAAATCATATTTGGCAGGAGTATCATGGGACTCGTCCAAAAATTTGTGGAAACGCTTTACTTCCATCAAATTTGATAAACAGGATCTGGATTTATGTTATATGGATCAAGAGGCTCATACTGCAAAGAAGGGTAAACTGCAAAGAGGTGGTTGGTTTGATAAGTTGTCTTACACCACTATTCTTCGCGATAAAATGAACGATTTTGACAGAAATTGTGTGTATTGTGTTGAAACTCAAACGCACAGTAAGTCAAGTATTATTATTTATGGATACTGTGGTCATTTCAGGCCAGAGAAACCATGCCGTTTATTCAAATACGTGGCTTCACTTCCATCTGTTGATGGGATAACATTTGAGGTATACGTAAATGAAACAGAGGTAAATCACGCTAAAATGCTCACTGAACCTTGCAAAGGCTTAGCAATGCAGAGGCTTAAAGAAAAAACTTTGCAGATGCCCCCCAAGCAAATTTTCCACTCCCAATGTGATGCAGTTCCTGATTCAGTTGAAACAACAAAGAATTGCACACATGTTCAATCTTTACCATATATTCGTTGGGTAAAGCACAAAGCCATGGCAGAAAACGATTTGAACAGAGATTCAATTGTTGCTGCTTGCATGAAATTCGACAATTCAAACGCAAAGTTTATCAAAAGCGTTGATGTTCGTCCAGGGATTGGAATTAAAATGTACTCGGATGCAGGACACGCTGTTGTTCACCGGGAGATTAAAATTAACGGTATCAAGCCATTAGCTCATTATGATGGCACAGGTGGGTTATTTGAGTATTTGGATGAATTCCCGAAAAAGGATATCCAGTTGCTGCTCTTGGTAATCAGGGTGAAAAATTGTCCACAGGATCTCGATCGAAATTCTGTAACAATTCCCGTCTACTACCACATAACATCTGACCTGCATGCGATTACTTTGCAGAATGGTCTGGAATGTTTTTATCATTCGTATATGAAAAAATATCCGGAAGATGGGATACCATTCAGAGGAGTTGTTACCGATAACTCCAAAGGGAATATTCATGCGCTTTCTATGGTATTTAACAAAATGAATCTTGGACAATACCTGGACAGAATGCATTGTTTGGAGCAACAACCTCTTGAAGATAAGAGAAAATTGGTTCAAGATATATGCCTTATTTATTTCTGTGATGCTCACATGACAAAAAAGCAGTATAAGTTGGTTGACGAGGCATTTAAGGGTATTGATAGCAATTTGGCTAATATAGTGAAAATAATAATTGCTAAAATGTATAATATTACAAACTATGCCGAATTCAAGAAATATTGGTATAATGTATGCGTTTTTCTTTTGACTGACGAGTTTTCTAGCGATTATCAGCAAGCTTACTCGCATCTTAAACTTAACAAACTTGACATAGACAAGCTTCCTTCTGAAGACGAACTCCTTGACTCAAGTACTTACATTGATAAACAAAGCGATTGTCAATATAAACACAGTCCATTTTTTAATGATGTTACCAAAATTCTAAGACTAGCTCAGCAAAATGTTACTTTTGATTCATCTCAATATGAATCAAGGTTAGCATTTTTGGAAACATTTTCCAAAAGGTATTTATATCTAATCCCGCTTTGGATACCCATTTTCAGCGATTGTGTGAAAGATAATCCACAATTAGATAAATCTGTCAGAAAAAGCAACGCTGCTATTGAAGGGAAGTTTTCAGAACTTAAACAATATTTAGAAACCATAAGCTTGAGAATCGGGCGTGGGAGGAAACGCATAATTCGTGTCATTGATGAACTGGAGAAAGACCATTTCAGCAGTGCAAATGTTCATAAAAAACAAATTCCACTCTCTGGTTTACGGAAACGAGAATTTCCGTCGTTAGAAGTTAATTGTTCAACGCCAAAGAAAGCCAAACTTGCTGGCAATAAACGGAGGGCAGAAACATTTCCCACAGGCTCATATGATGGTTTAGGTGATGGGGACGAAGATAAAATTAATGATTTTTTGTTTGTCGAGGACACATTTAAGCGTCGTAGGAAAACTGCATATTCAGAAATGCAAGACACCAAGCTCGCTTCGACACACAAAACGCTTTTCGACATTCCGTTTCCTTCTAGGCCTCCAAAAATGGAAGTAAAGGAATGTATTCAAACAGTCCATAAAAGTTGCTCGGGTACTGAAGATGAAGCTTCTTCTATCAAGGACATTTCTCTTGATGGAGCTACTCTTAAAAGAGAAAATGTTTTTTATGTCAACAGGGCATTTAAAGATCCACAATATTATTCAAATTTGAACGATGATGTCACACTTTCTGTTCAAATTGATTTTGTTGGAAATACGAGGTTCATTCCCATATTAGTAAAGGACTTCAAAACATTGATGAATAATAATTGGCTTTCGGATAGCATTATAGACACAGCGTTAATGTTGATTGTTAGGCAATTTAATAACTTGGATATTATTTCTTTATCTGTTCATGATTCTTGCAAATTGTTTATGGACAGTATTGAGAAGGTAAATATGGGAAAATTACACAAATTTATCGAAAATGTGTTAAGTCATGATATTATTCTAGTTCCAATGATGAATGACGAAAGGAATCATTATTTGTTAGTAATAATTGACCTGCAAAATAAAAAATTCTTTTATTTCAACTCTGGAGCTGTACTAAATGAGTTGAAATTGCGCAGTCTTCTGAGTAGCTTTAAACAATGCATGAACTTTTATTCCAGTAATGGGTTTATAAATATCGATAAAACAAAATGGAAATCTGGTGGGTGGAAAATTGAACAACCTGAAATTCCAAAACAAAAGGATAATCATAGTTGTGGCATTTTTGTAATACATTACGCGGAACAGTTCTTGAAATTTCTAAGTGAAGAATTTACTTCACATATGGATTTCACATGCAGTAGCATAGATCCCCAGTTCAAACGCGTCGAAATACAGCGCAGTATACTGCAAAACTTATTTATTGATACCAGTAGATGCCCAATTTGCAACAGGGGAGATGATATCTCTATTCCAATGCACTATTGTGAATTTTGCAACCGATGGATTCATTATATTTGTGATGGACGTGAAGAAATTAAAAGTAGCTTGCCGAAAGAGCGTGATTATATTTGTAAAACATGCAGTGTATTTTTCAAGGGACATACATTTGGAAAGAAAATTCATCATGAAGACAGAATTATAACCATTTAAAATAGGTTACGAAAGTAGGACACTTTGTTGGTGATTCTGCTGGGTATTTCGTGCTCACAAACGGGGAAATTTTGTTAGGAATGTGGGTAATTTTATAAGAAATGTGGAAATTTTTTGTATATATTTCACACTTCATACACTATGGTGCATTAGGGTTGTGGACGTATTTTTGCCCGGGGCATGTATTTTGGCCCACTCTGGGATTTTATTGCATTTATCATATAATCTCTACAAAATCATTTTGCCAAGATTTTGTAGAGACTATATGATAAACGTAATAAAAATCCCAGGGTGGGCCAAAATACATGCCCCGGGCCAAAATACGTCCACAACCCTATTGATCGGACAAACGCCGATTTTCATACAAAACGGCCAACTTTGAGATGTTGTAACTATGGTTTGCTTTAGTGGATTGAGCTCAATTTTTGACACGGAACTACAAAAATGCTGAATTTTGCAAATACAAAGCTCAAAATGTTTTCGTTCACAGGTCTGGGCTACATTTTCTTCGCTGTATACGCGAATCTAAGTATATTTGTAGTTCTGTGTCAAAAATTGAGATCAATCCACCCAATCATAGTTACAGCATCTCAAAGTTGGTTATTTTGTATAAAAATCGGCGTTTGTCCGATCAATTATGCACCAAAGTGAAAATGTGGGTGATTTTGTTAGGAATGTGGGAATTTTAGTGAGCATTTCACACTTCATCAATGTGGGAAATTTTGCTAGGAAGGTTAGAAATGTGGGTTTTTTCGGGAATGTGGGAATTTTAGTGAACATTTCACACTTCATAAATGTGGGAAATTTGGTTAGGAATGTGGGTTATTCGGGAATGTGGAAATTTTATTAAACATTTCACACTTCATATGTGTGAAATTTGGTTAGGAATGTGGGTTTTTTTTCGGGAATGTGGGAATGTGGGAATTTTGTTAGGAATGTGGGTTTTTTTCGAGAATGTGGGAATGTGGGAATTTTAGTGAACATTTCACACTTCATAAATGTGGGAAATTTTGTTAGGAATGTGGGAATTTTGTTAGGAATGTGGGTTTTTTCGGGAATGTGGGATTTTAGTGAACATTTCACACTTCATAAATGTGGGAAATTTGGTTAGGAATGTGGGTTTTTTTCGGGAATGTGGGAATGTGGGAATTTTGTTAGGAATGTGGGTTTTTTTCGGGAATGTGGGAATTTTGTTAGGAATGTGGGTTTTTTCGGGAATGTGGGAATGTGGGAATTTTAGTGAACATTTCACACTTCATAAATGTGGGAAATTTTGTTAGGAATGTGGGAATTTTGTTAGGAATGTGGGTTTTTTCGGGAATGTGGGATTTTAGTGAACATTTCACACTTCATAAATGTGGGAAATTTGGTTAGGAATGTGGGTTTTTTTCGGGAATGTGGGAATGTGGGTTTTTTTCGGGAATGTGGGAATTTTGTTAGGAATGTGGGTTTTTTCGGGAATGTGGGATTTTAGTGAACATTTCACACTTCATAAATGTGGGAAATTTGGTTAGGAATGTGGGTTTTTTTTCGGGAATGTGGGAATGTGGGAATTTTGTTAGGAATGTGGGTTTTTTTCGAGAATGTGGGAATGTGGGAATTTTAGTGAACATTTCACACTTCATAAATGTGGGAAATTTTGTTAGGAATGTGGGAATTTTGTTAGGAATGTGGGTTTTTTCGGGAATGTGGGAATGTGGGAATTTTAGTGAACATTTCACACTTCATAAATGTGGGAAATTTTGTTAGGAATGTGGGAATTTTGTTAGGAATGGGGGTTTTTTCGGGAATGTGGGATTTTAGTGAACATTTCACACTTCATAAATGTGGGAAATTTGGTTAGGAATGTGGGTTTTTTTCGGGAATGTGGGAATGTGGGAATTTTGTTAGGAATGTGGGTTTTTTTCGGGAATGTGGGAATTTTGTTAGGAATGTGGGTTTTTTCGGGAATGTGGGAATGTGGGAATTTTATTGAACATTTCACACTTCATAAATGTGGGAAATTTTGTTAGGAATGTGGGAATTTTGTTAGGAATGTGGGTTTTTTTCGGGAATGTGGGAATGTGGGAATTTTGTTAGGAATGTGGGTTTTTTCGGGAATGTGGGAATTTTGTTAGGAATGTGGGTTTTTTCGGGAATGTGGGATTTTAGTGAACATTTCACACTTCATAAATGTGGGAAATTTGGTTAGGAATGTGGGTTTTTTTTCGGGAATGTGGGAATTTTGTTAGGAATGTGGGTTTTTTTCGAGAATGTGGGAATGTGGGAATTTTAGTGAACATTTCACACTTCATAAATGTGGGAAATTTTGTTAGGAATGTGGGTTTTTTTTTCGGGAATATGGGAATGTGGGAATTTTGTTAGGAATGTGGGTTTTTTTCGGGAATGTGGGAATTTTGTTAGGAATGTGGGTTTTTTTCGGGAATGTGGGAATTTTAGTGAACATTTCACACTTCATAAATGTGGGAAATTTGGTTAGGAATGTGGGTTTTTTTTCGGGAATGTGGGAATGTGGGAAATTTTGTTAGGAATGTGGGTTTTTTTGGGAATGTGGGAATTTTAGTGAACATTTCACACTTCATAAATGTGGGAAATTTGGTTAGAAATGTGGTTTTTTTTTCGGGAATGTGGGAATGTGGGAAGTTTTTTTAGGAATGTGGGTTTTTTCGAGAATGTGGGAGTTTTAGTGAGCATTTCACACTTCATAAATGTGGGAAATTTTGTTAGGAATGTGGGTTTTTTTCGAGAATGTGGGAATGTGGGAATTTTAGTGAACATTTCACACTTCATAAATGTGGGAAATTTGGTTAGGAATGTGGGTTTTTTTTCGAGAATGTGGGAATGTGGGAATTTTAGTGAACATTTCACACTTCATAAATGTGGGAAATTTTGTTAGGAATAAGGGAATTTTGTTAGGAATGTGGGTTTTTTCGGGAATGTGGGATTTTAGTGAACATTTCACACTTCATAAATGTGGGAAATTTGGTTAGGAATGTGGGTTTTTTTCGGGAATGTGGGAATGTGGGTTTTTTTCGGGAATGTGGGAATTTTGTTAGGAATGTGGGTTTTTTTCGGGAATGTGGGATTTTAGTGAACATTTCACACTTCATAAATGTGGGAAATTTGGTTAGGAATGTGGGTTTTTTTCGGGAATGTGGGAATATGGGTTTTTTTTCGGGAATGTGGGAATTTTGTTAGGAATGTGGGTTTTTTCGGGAATGTGGGATTTTAGTGAACATTTCACACTTCATAAATGTGGGAAATTTGGTTAGGAATGTGGGTTTTTTTCGGGAATGTGGGAATGTGGGAATTTTGTTAGGAATGTGGGTTTTTTTCGAGAATGTGGGAATTTTAGTGAACATTTCACACATCATAAATGTGGGAAATTTGGTTAGGAATGTGGGTTTTTTTTCGAGAATGTGGGAATGTGGGAATTTTAGTGAACATTTCACACTTCATAAATCTGGGAAATTTTGTTAGGAATGTGGGAATTTTGTTAGGAATGTGGGTTTTTTCGGGAATGTGGGATTTTAGTGAACATTTCACACTTCATAAATGTGGGAAATTTGGTTAGGAATGTGGGTTTTTTTCGGGAATGTGGGAATGTGGGAATTTTGTTAGGAATGTGGATTTTTTTTCGGGAATGTGGGAATTTTGTTAGGAATGTGGGTTTTTTCGGGAATGTGGGATTTTAGTGAACATTTCACACTTCATAAATGTGGGAAATTTGGTTAGGAATGTGGGTTTTTTTCGGGAATGTGGGAATTTTGTTAGGAATGTGGGTTTTTTTCGAGAATGTGGGAATGTGGGAATTTTAGTGAACATTTCACACTTCATAAATGTGGGAAATTTTGTTAGGAATGTGGGTTTTTTTTTTCGGGAATATGGGAATGTGGGAATTTTGTTAGGAATGTGGGTTTTTTTCGGGAATGTGGGAATTTTGTTAGGAATGTGGGTTTTTTTCGGGAATGTGGGAATTTTAGTGAACATTTCACACTTCATAAATGTGGGAAATTTGGTTAGGAATGTGGGTTTTTTTTCGGGAATGTGGGAATGTGGGAAATTTTGTTAGGAATGTGGGTTTTTTTGGGAATGTGGGAATTTTAGTGAACATTTCACACTTCATAAATGTGGGAAATTTGGTTAGAAATGTGGTTTTTTTTTCGGGAATGTGGGAATGTGGGAAGTTTTTTTAGGAATGTGGGTTTTTTTGAGAATGTGGGAGTTTTAGTGAGCATTTCACACTTCATAAATGTGGGAAATTTTGTTAGGAATGTGGGTTTTTTTCGGGAATGTGGGAATTTTAGTGAACATTTCACACTTCATAAATGTGGGAAATTTGGTTAGGAATGTGGATTTTTTTTCGGGAATGTGGGAATTTTGTTAGGAATGTGGGTTTTTTTTCGGGAATGTGAGAATTTTAGTGAGCATTTCACACTTCATAAATGTGGGAAATTTGGTTAGGAATGTGTTTTTTTTTCGGGAATGTGGGAAGTTTTTTAGGAATGTGGGTTTTTCGAGAATGTGGGAGTTTTAGTGAGCATTTCACACTTCATAAAATGTGGGAAATTTTGTTAGGAATGTGGGTTTTTTTCGGGAATGTGGGAATTTTAGTGAACATTTCACACTTCAAAAATGTGGGAAATTCTGTTAGGAATGTGGGTTTTTTTTCGGGAATGTGGGAATGTGGGAGTTTTAGCGAGCATTTCACACTTCATAAATGTGGGAAATTTTGTTAGGAATGTGGATTTTTCTCAGGAATGTGGGAATTTTAGTGAGCGTTTCACACTTCATAAATGAGGGAAATTTTGTTAGGAATGTGTGTTTTTTTCGAGAATTTGGGAATTTTAGTGAGCATTTCACACTTCATAAATGTGGGAAATTTTGATAGGAATGTGGATTTTTTTCGGGAATGTGGGAATTTTAGGGAACATTTCGCACTTCATAAATGGGGGAAATTTTGTTAGGAATGTGGGTTTTTTCGGAAATGTGGGAATTTTAGTGAGCATAAACTTCATAAGTGTGGGAAATTTGGTTAGGAATGTGGGTTTTTTCTGGAATGTGAGAATTTTAGTGAGCATTTCATACTTCATAAATGTGGGAAATTTGGTTAGAAATGTGGGTATTTTTTCGGAAATGTGGGAATTTTCGTGAATATTTCACACTTTATAAATGTGGGAAATGCTAGTGGGAATTCCGCCTAAGGTTGATTGAATCAACCTAGCCGGTCACAAGCCCGGGAAAGGAAGAGTGACACTAGACATTTGAATATTATCGCCTTTTAATTTAACCAGACGATACTTCTCTCTCTGTGTGTGTGTGTGTGTGTGTGTGTGTGTGTGTGTGTGTGTGTGTGTGTGTGTGTGTGTGTGTGTGTGTGTGTGTGTGTGTGTGTGTGTGTGTGCGTGTGCGTGTGCGTGTGCGTGTGCGTGTGTGTGTGTGTGTGTGCGTGTGCGTGTGCGTGCGCGCGTGTGTGTGTGTGCGTGTGCGTGTGCGTGCGCGTATGTGAGTGTGTGTGCGTGTGTTTTTGTTACATCTAGTAGTTGAAAAATCTTCTAAAGACTCTGTGTCGGATTCGAATGTGCGCCTACCCACTAAAACGAATCGCACGTGAAAAATCTCAACCAATAATTTTGAAAGTAAAGTGTGAATTTTGGAGTCAACTATGGTAGGTAATGCGATCCACTGGTTATATAAAAAAACGCTTCACGTTAGTCGTTGAATAGACACGATTGATTGAGGGCCGATTTTTTCACCTACATGACTTAAGGATAAACGTCTTGAAACCCCGGTTCAACAGTGCACCAGAATTTCAAATGCACAAATCTCAAGAAGCAAGCTTCGAACAACAGTATCATTTTTATTTTGCTCTTGCTCACTTGCAATAAGCTTAAAATCAGAAGATCATGGGCGCTGGTTCTGTTTTTGATGAGATTTGTGCGTTTAAAATCGTAAGTAGGTGTGCGGTTACAATTGTAAGTAGGTAAAGTCGGCCATTGTGGCGGCCATATTGCGTTTCCAACAAGTCTGTCCTTTTTTTATTCTTAATCACTAAACCTAATTTACAGCTCTTTTGTCCACTAGGGCACTACGTAAGCGATTCCAATCGGCAGCTGCACTAACTCGTTGTACAGCGCCTAAATGTATACATTCTACTATATCGAACTGGTTTGTATTTTTTGGGCTGCTGTCAATTTTCTACTCTGTCCGTTGTAGAATGATGAGCACCATGTGTTGATATGTGGCTGTTGTTCCATAAATGACGTAGCTTTTTTTAAGCGATTTTTAATACCCCCCTCCACCCTCGTAGCATTTCGTCACAAATTCGGATACCCCCCCCCCCCCCTATAAATGACGTAGCTTGTTAAACAACCCCCCCCCCCCCCCCTCAACAAAATTTTCATGTCAAAAACGCAAAAAAAATCGAAACCAAATTCTGATATCAATTGTTTAACGTTTAAATGTTTAACGAATACATATGAATATATAAAATATATATAAAAAAAATAAAAAGCAACAATAGCAAGAAAACATTCATCTGCCAGGTTCAGATCGCCGACATCAAGACCATAGGTGCAACCAGTGGAGATTATCAACAAAGCTAATGACTCAATAAACAACCCATCGTTCTGCTTGATGCCGAAGAACAGGAGGTTGAAGCTCCCAATATAGTTAATCTGTATTGCAATCCGTAAACTGTAATCTGTTAAGAATATCAAATTGGTTTCATTTGAATAAAATACACCATGTCATTTGAGGGACCCTGCAGGAGTTTTTTCTAAAATTCTTTCAGCAGTTCATTCTGGAATTCCTCAAGGGATTCCCTTTTTTGAGAATTCCTTTCTTTTTAATTCCTCCAGCACTTCCTTCAGAGATCCTTCCAAGAATTCCTTCCACAGTTTCTTCTTAGACTCTTCTGAGATTTCTCCGGGGGATTTTTTTAAGCTTTTTTAAGTATATCCATGGTTTCCTTCAGGAGTTTTTTTTAAGGTTTTCTTCTCCTCTCTTCCACCAGCAGTTTCTTCGGACATCTGTCCAGGGATTTAAACCGGAAGTTCATTTGAAATTCCATCAGAACTTCTTTATGAGTTTCCTAAAGAAGGTTCGTCCTGGATTCCTCCAGGAGTTCCTTCTGGGTTTCTTACAGGAATTCCTTCCGGAATTCACTCAGATATTCATTACGAGATTTTTGCAAGAATTTCTTCCGACATTCTTTCAAAACCCCTCCAGGAGTTGCTTCTGGGATTTCTCCAGGAGTTCTTTTTCGGATTCCTTCATGAATTCCTTACTGGATTCTTCTGAGGGTTTCTTCTGGGGTTCCTCGAAAGCTTCATTCTAGGATTAATCCAGGATTTTTCCCGGGACTCCTCCAGGAATTTTTTTTTCCGGTTTCCCTCCATTCACTCCTTCCAGGATTCCTCCAGGATCTCTTAGAATTCCGCGAATTCCCTTTACGGATTTATCCCATAGTTCCTTCTGGAATTCCTCGTGGATTTTCTTTCTTAGATTTCACCAGGAGGTCTATCTGGATATATTCCGGGATTCCCCAAACATTCGGGATTCCTTCAGAAATTCCTTCCGGGATTCCATCAAAAATTTCTTCCGTGTTTTCTACAGAAATTGAACCAGGAGTTCCTTTCTGAGACTCTAGAAATAGCTCCTTCTGAGATTTTTCCAGGAGTTTATTCAAGACTTCTCTAAAGCTCCTCACGGGATTTCTTCTATGATTTGTTTTCAAGGTTCCTCCAAGAGTTGCTTCTGAAATTCTTCTGGAAGTTCCTTCAGGGATTCCTTCTGAGATTCCTCCAAATCCTTTTGGAATGTTTTCAGAAGTTTTTTTTTGGGATTCCTAGTGGGTATTCCTGTGGACATGTTATCCTTCTCCTGTTGGGGAAACCTAAACTACTTGTTGGGGACCAATCTAAAAACTACTAGCTTCGCTACAAGAACTTCCCAAGCAGTGGGTGTGGGTGCAAGGATAAGAGCTATTCATGTATTTTTGACAGACCATTACCCTTGAACATTTTGGACATTTTTATTTGATTTTGCTGCATTGTCTTCCAAAATCCGCCAAACGGTCTGTTTAAAATACCTGAAACACCCTAGCGGGAGCAATTTCAGCAAAATCTCGTAAAATATTACGCATGTCATATTTTGTATAATTGTAACGTGAAAATGCTTAAATGCAATATATAATAAATGAATGTAAAATCGTTACGGTTTAATTTGTTTAGTTGATTTTTCATTCTCTACAGAGTTTTTTTCGATTAATTTTGTAAATCGCCTAATGCTATAAGCACAAAGTGAGAGCAAGGGAATATTGAAATATTACGTTCATCATTTTTTTCAAGAATTCTAGATCCATTCACATTTACCTTTGTCTCGCATTTACCATACATTACCTTTTAGTTTTGCAATACTTTTATACACTCCCCCTGCTTTAAATATTGGACGTAATTGTTGAACGATCTCCAATCGAAGAGCGACCACGCGGTAACTCACCTGGCGGTTGGCGGTTGGCGCATTGTCAAAATATAAACACTATAGATTTCATAGACCTGCGAAGTTCAGGACGACTACAGCCAAACGGGCATGACGTAACAATTTTAATAACAACAATTAACATGATGCCGTATATTCCCTCGGTTAACTCCGAAGTCACGGTAGAATATACTGACATTTCACTATTGTGGATTTACCGGCTACTTGTATTCTACCGGTCGCTTCAGTATGGCCTCCAAAGTGGCCGTTTTATAAAAAGAGTAACTTAAAAATGTTTTTAAACATTTTTATTGTATGCGCTATTCCTCGTTGCCACTAGCTATTCAGCGACATTCATTTTTTGACAATCAAGTTGATTTTTATATGAAAACGGCTACTCTGCAACGGCTACTCAAGTAACCGGTAGAATACAAGTAGCCGGTAAATCCACAATACTCAACCATGTATCCGCCGATCTATGGAATCTACAGTGTCTATAGTCAAAAAGTGCAACTCTTGCACTGATACACCCACCGAATTTTCCACTCAGTCACATAATTGGTCTTAATCAGAAACCGATAAATCTTTTGTTTTTCTGCTC
Organism: Aedes albopictus; assembly: GCF_035046485.1. NCBI lineage: Eukaryota > Metazoa > Arthropoda > Insecta > Diptera > Culicidae > Aedes > Aedes albopictus. The sequence continues at coordinate 56,120,933 of NC_085137.1, read as the reverse complement.
AGACTCAACCAAAAGTTGACCCACTTTTAATGAAAGCTGATTTTTTCCCACTTTCAATGGAAACTAAGCATGAGTCACTTTTCGATTTCTGGGTAAGATCAACTCAACTGAGTAGAAAATTTATGGGTGGATTTAGTGAGTCCTGGGACACACTCTCGATCGCACGTTTACAATAGCTTACCCACCTATTCCAAACATTCGGCAAAAAAAAAAATGAAAAAAGATTAAACATTTTTATTTCTTTATGTTGACATATTGAAATTATGATTATTTGGCAGGGGCGACACTAGTTTTGCCAAGCCAAATATTCCGAAAAAAGCCGGTAAAACCCGCAAAAGTTTCACGGGTTTTACCGGTTTATTTTTCGTCTTTTTTCGACTTTTTTTGGGATATTTCGGCTTGGGAAAACTAGTGTCGCTCCCCCAGTTATTTGGTTTCCTGCTTAAAAATATGTGAGCACGCAAGACAAGACAACAAAAAATAGCAGTGCGATCGATGTTTACATTTTATACTATTTGATTTGTTTTCAAAAATGGTTTAGTTTGATAAAGTTTTTAATTACAATTTCAAAACTCTGGCATTTTTATTAGTGCTTAACTTGGCATTAATCTGTTTGAAGAATATTTTTAAGTTTGTGTAGTAACAAATGTTCATTAAGCTTTGAGTACAAGTTTTTTAAGGTGCATTTTGCTTGCGCGATGCAGCGGCACGGTGTTTTTGATAACACTGGTCCGCTGCAAATAAATTGCTCGCGCAGTTGCTCGCGCATCTAACGGCGATGTTGAGTTGGTTCCTTGTTGCTTCTTTGTTATTTTCTTTCTGTATGTGGACTCTATTTTCATTATTTTATTTATTCATTATGTGTGTATGTATCCTTTAAACATTTTGATCAAGAGGATCGCAGTAGGCTACGCGCGCGGGTGGCTGCATTTTCTGCTAGCTGTCACGTTTTTTCTCGGTTCTTCGCGATTTTCAATTCGGACGGCTAAATCGGCTGGTGGTGCTAGGCCTTTCGGCAAATATAGAAAAGTTTTTTTTTTTTTTGAAAGTCGTTGTGCTTGTGATTGTTTTTACGCGCAATTGTAATTAGAAGTTATTTAGTGTTCGACGCAGTGCATGGTTCGCAATCGGTTTTGTTCCGCTGTTGAGACATTTTGCGCTTCGCTTTGAAGGCGTCGCATAATTTATATAAAGTGTTGGGCTACCAGTTACGTTTTTCGCGAAATTTTGAAATCCGGATGGATTAATTGTGAGAAAAAGTGTGAAATTCCAACGAGAAAATTCCAATAATTAATGCAGATATACTGTGTTCAAGTGATACGCTGATGAAAAAAATGTGTGTCCTCCTTGTGGCAGTGCGGATGAATTTGTTTGCCTTTTGTCATTTAAACTGTGCAACAGGACAGAAGATACGCGAAATGCGATTCGGATAAAAAGTTAGATCAAGGCTCAAGCATCCGTCTTCAAGTTATAATACGAATCAAACCACCAGTTATCAATATTCAGCTACTGGACGACACTGAAGCAGGGAAATCGCTTCTCAAGTGGATCTAACGATGGACCATTCAAATTTGGTGAGAATGTTTCATGCTTCTTCTTTTACTTGTTCTTCTTGTTAATACCCTATATTGTTTTATTGAAAATTCGCCATTTTCAACAACCGCTCATCTATTGGAAGCTGCTTCAGTTCTGGGCTCTTTCTAAGTTGATGACTGGACTTAATCAAATGCTTGCAAGGACTTGGCCAGGTGTGTGGAGTTGAATGGGTCTATGATATTGTAGATAGTAGCGAAATCAGCAATGTCAATGGATATATTCAACTTTGCAGCTCCATCCAAGATTTGTGCAAGTATTCATGCTATGCTATGCTATGCTATGCTATGTATCCTTTAAACATTTTGATCAAATTTGTATAGTTCGTCACCATGAGTGTCGACTTGGTTTTTTTGTTTTGTCAAAGTCGAAAGTTACAACTTGAAAATTATCTCTTCCACTTTTTCTATCATGTATCTGTTTGTGTATGTTTCTTATACTCATCTTTCGTGTATTTACACTACAAGCATTGCAAAGTTCAAGTGTCGGTGCTAATTCTCGTTATTCACATTTTTTTCAATAAAATTTTTCTTTATTGTACAGTCCGCCACTGTTTTCCCTAATACATAAGTACGTTTCGTCACAATTGGTGTCGGCACAAAATTTTGTCTCAATATTTCGTGTCCATAGTATCAAAAGCAAGTAACATTTTATATTGGTTCACCAGTCCTCTTAATTGCGAGGTGACGCAAGATATCTTTGGTTCCATAAGGCATCCTCTAAATTCCTATTAAGAATTTTCAAGGTTTCACCATTCCTCCAAACTGTGAGGTGGCACATGTGAATATATGTTTTGTGTATGCTCATGGTTACATAGATTGCAACGCTTACCAAAGTGAATCCTGATTTATGTAACTACCAATCCCTCCCAACTAACAAAAACTCCTTCCCGTGACAACTGTGGAGGGCACAGTAGTATATACAACCTCTAGTAGCAACGGTTGTCCAACTAACATTCCTATCCTTCCCCGGTTGACCGTAAGGACGTGGCCGGCGCCGTTATTGACCTAATAAATTCGAGTTCTCGGAACGTGCACATTGAAGAAGGTGTGCTAATCCCAAGCCCCATCTATTGGTTCTCTGTACAATTCCGCTAGCTCTAGTCAATCACGGAGTAGCAACTACGAGTGTACACAGCAAAAACTGGTGAAAGTTAAGAATTTAAAATTGAGTTGAAATAACTGCACATATTTGGAACACGAAAATGCATACAAAATTCATAATCTTCCTTAAGAATACATTTATTTGCATTTCATTTTCAACGAATAAAACCACAAATTTCAATCAACGTGTAAAATCAAATTCACGACCGCTAGCAGTAAAAAAATGGCCGGCGCGTAGAAATCGTGTGAGAAAAGCTGGTCAAAGTATTTGACTATTCTTCGTTTTAGTGCTACGATCTATGGATTCAACGACAGCAGATCTGCAGGTAAGTTCAATTTGATAAGTTGGTACCGAATGTGATACGTGAACTTAGCCACTATGGTTAAAAATTAACAAACAGCCTGTGTATTTCAGCTACCCGCAACGCAACAGAATGCCATCGTCGTCATGCTCGATAATCACCACCTCGGCGTGAAACTACGCGGTTGTGCTGACTAAACTTCCAGATTTCATAAATGAGATAATAATGTTGTTAAAATGGAAAAGCATTTCAATTGAATAAACTACTTTCGATGGTTTTTGAAATGATCCAGTATGTGTTTATTTTTCTGCTGCCTCCGATCGCCGGGAGAAGGAAAACCCTCTGAATCATAGGAACGATTGGGAATGAAACAAAACACAGCACAAGTGGCGCGTGATGGGTTTATGTAAAAATAAACGTCATTTAAATTTACACGACCATCCTTTGGTTTGCGTTTAAATTTACAACGCGATGTATTTTTGAGTTTATTTTCATGCTCCAAATATGTGCATGAAAATAAACTTAAATTTACATTTTAATTCTAACTGTGTACGGTCACCAATGCTCATGCTCATGCTCATGCTATGGTATATGAGTATATAAAACTGTTTTTAGGGAAAATCCAGCCAGGATGTACTCGGAACAATACAACTAACAGTTTATTCTTAGAGGAATAGAGATCCAGAACATTCCAAGATTGCTGATAAGCTAAGACAGAGTGGATGATTAATTACTGAAAAAAACTCCAGTTAGTCATATAATACTTTATGTACACATTAAAAAAATAAACGAATCCGGCCAAAAACACATAACAAGATCATAACAGAGTTATGACAACTGTTTTTAGAAATTACAGTAGTTGATATAATTCTGTTATAAGGATTTTTCCATGTGAATATCCATAACAAAATTATATGAACATTTGTTATAATTTTAGTAACTAAATTGTAGCAAAACTTATTTCATTCATTCAAACAGATGTATAACAACATTTGTTATATTATGCGTTATAATACAATTGCCTCTAACATAAATTCGTAATACGTTTATTGGAATCTTTCTAATATTTTTTCTAACAAATTTATTTCAAAATTTGTAAGATTTTTTGTATTGTCGCGAAAAAGATTGATATTTTTGCTATTTTGGTCACTCGAGCCAAGAGATTTATAACATATCTTGTAACGGAAATATATAACAGAACTTCTTATTATTTTGTTATGATTTCGCAAATTTCGTCTAACAAAATTTGATATGATCTTGTTATGATTATATCTCAACTTGTTATGTTTTTGTTTCAATTTTAACAAGTTTTGTTAGAATTTTTGATATTTTAAACACTAACGGTACATGTTTTATAACAACCGTAATGCACAAGTGAAGAAAATTTCTTTATTTTCCAGAAATTTGCTGATTTGTGTAGAACAGAGGAGGTTTTTTTTCTAAGCATTCAAAAAAAGCAGCGTGACTGCTGATGGGTTAAACTAAGCTTATAGAAGAATATAATGTTATCATAGTAAATTTTGTTGCGTGTTGCGTGTTGCGTTCACTTATAAAAGTTAGTAGAAATTAACAGCACCTCCCCCCACTTCTCGACCGAAAAGCTGCCTACGCCCTTGGTTACCATCATAGAATGTATACACGTGCTTCGTTTCACTCACAATCGACAAACCCATAATGTTTCAATGTGTTCTCAGATGTAGATATCTAACCTAGCATGGTATTCGATATGCGACACGTGCAGAGGGTGTAAATCGAAAGCACACTTCTTATCATTCCCTAACATGTACAAAAATTACGACATTGGCACTGTAGGCCATTCATTGTTGTTTGGAGCACCCACCACCATCAGCAATTCATTTTATATGCAAACAAGCTCGCAATTGATTTTCAACACCGTCCGGAGGGGAAATGGTCGAAGAAAGATGGCAACACGCTTATTGAATTATACCTGCCAAAGTTGAAAAGATTGCGTAGGTAACGAAAAAGTTCTGCGAGACAGCAGCAAAAGCAGCAGCCTCATCATCGTCATCAGCCTCCCCAGGAAACACAATTCCAGGAAGACAAAGTTTTACGCCTGCAAATGCATAATATTTTCCCGATTTGTGTTGCAATAAACGGAAATGGGGCGGCCGGGCCGTGCCGAGGTTGTTGTTGGGGAGCGATGAAAATCGATCTCACAAACAAGCCCTCTTGGCTGACAAATAGAAATATTTGCTGCTGTAGCGAATTTGTTTGTTGCGATGGAGGGTGCGGACTGCGGAGGAATTCATTGGCACGTGTGCGGGGTCGGGTGTGAGGTCAGAGGAAAAGAAGAAAAGTTTCCGCGGTGTATTATTCCGATGGCTGCTGGTTGCCATCGGAGTTTCCAGTGACCGGGGGAAATATCTTTGTTCGTGCCGGTTGGAATGAAAAAAGATGATTGCAATGGATCGTTATTTTCGAATCAATTGTGTGATTTTTGAGAGGAAAGGGATTGTTGAAGTGGAATTTCTATCAAGGAAAGGAAAGGAATCAAGACGGGATTTCCATTAATTGGCTGTAAATTGTACTCGTACATAATGGAAGAATGATACTCACCTACTTGAATATGCTGACTATTGAGAACGTTCCTTAGCAATATCTGAAAATAAAAAGAAAAAGAGAAATATTGATTGAACATAATTGAAAAGATAATTTAACGGAATGGTAATTTTGAGTTCTACCAAGCAATTATGTTGTGAACTTACTAGAAACAGTAGTGACGTAAAAACTTGGAGCATTTGAAGGCAAAGTACGATTAATTGACCAATTGAGAAAAAAACACAACTTATTTTGGTGGGATTCGAACCAACGACTCCGTATCGCTAGTCCGGCGCTTTAGCCACAGAACAAACATCTCCCTTACCCTACCTCAAAAAGTAAAATGTGTTTATACCATCAAGTTTCGAAGCTATAATGTTACACAGCGTTACACAGACTCTACCAAATTCAAGAAGAATGGATATCTTTTACGGCGAACCTATTGCCCGTTGTGAAGATTTATAGATTCCGACGCAAATAAATGATTAGGCTCATTTTCAGCGTAGGTGCACTATAAATATTTGTCTACAATGCAAAACTATCACCAAATGTGTACCTAACAACACAGCGTAAAATATTCACCAGGACGCGATCTGGTTTTATATCTGTGGGCCCACGCAAGAAAAATCCACGCAACTAATGTTCGCGCAGGAGTCTAAACAGGTGGAATCTCCGCAATAAAAAAAGCTCAAAATGCATGTTTCCCTGTGCATCTGGTTTCTGGAACATTGTTATTGCCGAGTATCAATGCTCTTACGCGCTATTACGAACTATGCGGACAAGGTACAATTGATGCAAACGTGAACCATTTTCTCACTAACTCCCAAGATTGTTTAACAACTATTGCAATAGCAGTTAAATTTCATAGAGAATCAATCATATGAGGACAATAATCATAAACATTAAGCCATCGCTCATTTCCACTGCATAAGGTTTGAGTGTAGTTTCATATAAAGTCCACAAGTCAAAGTTGTCATCTCTCGCATATCCTTTTGCGTTGACAGTTTACAGCCTTCAGCAGCAACAACAACAGTAGCTTTATCAGACCTTCATTATTGCCATGTTTCTAAATAGAAAATCAAGCAACCAAAGTCTATAAGCAAATAACTCTTGTGAAGCAACATCAACCATTTGGACGTTTCATATGTACCAACAAAATCCATCCATTCATCTGCAGCGTGCTGCTCACCCCAAGCACACGCTCCATTTGAGATATCCTGCCACACCGCAAACAATTATTCACGCAACATTAAATCAACCACAGAAGCTAACTCTCCCCCTAACGAAGAAGATAATCACTCTGAAATGAGGACCGACAGGACATTACCGGCTGACTGATTTTACATCGTCGTCCTTCCTATGTAGCTAGGAACTACTGCTGGCTGTGACGAGCCTCCATTTCAGAGCAATGTTCTCCCAGCTCAGATATGCAATGAACCTCCCTTCGGTATACCTAGGTACGGGGACTAGGTAGGAAGATGGGCAATGAACAATGATTTATCTTTACCTTTTCCGACGGCTTACGCTTCTCGCACATGCAGGCTAGTCTTAGAGTTACTCGGCTTGACAAGACCCGTCTCCCAAGAACGAGAACACCTTGTTGTAGTCGAAATGAAAAGTGTCAGTCACTCAGTCAATCAGTCAGCAGCCGTACCTTAGACTACACATGGTGCGCTCGGTGAGTTCGGTCGGTACACATCCCAACCAACCCACTCCTGAGTCCTCATGAGGCTGACGTATATCGAATCTAGACCAGGGAGAGCGAGAGCGGGGGAAACCCCGGGAATCTTCTATTTACGAAACAATTAGTGCTGTCAGTATCAATTTATCTCGAACATGAAAACTTAATTCCGCTAAGACGGCTTCGGTGACGCTTACAGGAACCGGAAAGCAGTCAGTGCAATGTTTGTGAAATTTTAGCGGAGGCCTGAGTGAGCAACATACGGCGAGACTTAAAGTTGACATTCAGCGACGAAACCTAAAGGATGAACATCACTTCAGTGGTTTTCAACCGGAAAGAAATCAACCAGACAGAACAAGAGGAATTATATCAGGAAAACACAAATCTCGTAATCTCAATCTAAATCACGTATTGGAATCGCATCTGAATATTATGAAAAAAATCCTGGGGTTCCTTGGACTGCGCCGGGAATTTAATTATGAATTCCAGAAGCCTGAATCCCAGCATTTCGGGTGAGCATTTCAAAATTCATCTCGATTATGGTAGTTCAATAATTGCAAAAAAAAATCCTGCATATGGATAGAGTAGTTCTAAAAACAGTTCTGGAATAAGTCTTGAGAGTAATCGCAAACGGAGAAGTTATATTTAAAATAAATCCTGGAGGAATCTGGGAAGGAATCTCCAGGAATTTCATCAGGAATTTTTCCAGGGATTAATTTGGGAATTACACAAGAGACTTTTTCAAGAGCTTCTGATCCATGCACGGTTTGCGGGGTTCCAATAATGGTTGATTCAGGGCTTGTTCCAAATAAACCTTCAAAAATTCTTCCCACGATACGTTCAAAAATTCTTACTGATACTTCTGCAAGGACGTACCGAAGCATTCTTACAGAATTTTACCAAAGCTTACTTCAGTGGACTGGATTCCTCCAGAGATTCCTTCACAAATACCTCTAAGGATTTCACCAAACATTCCTCCGGGAATTTCACCTATGATATTTTTAGATATACTTCCAGTGATTGTTCCTGTGCATTTTTGGGGATTATTCCTGGAGTTTCTCCAGAGATTTCCAAAGGAATTTCATCAGAGATTCTGTTAGGTATTTCTGCAGATATTCCTTCAGAGATATTCTCATGTATTCCTCCAAGAACTCCGCTAAAAATTGCTCCAATAATTTCATCTAGAATCATTCAAAGTATTTCTGCAGGAAATTCTTCTAGGATTTTTTTCAGGAAATTCTATCGGGGATTATTTAAAAAATATTTCAGATATTTCTTGGAAATCTGCATAAAAATTCTTAAGGGTCTATCCAAGCATTCATTCAATAAAACGTCTAGAAATTACTTCAGATTGTTTCCTGGAATTCCTATGAAAATTCTACCAGGGAATCTCTCCTGGGAGTTCCTAAAAAAAATCTTCTGTGATCGCTTTTCAAATTCGTCCTGGAGTTTCTTCATAAATTCATTCATCAAGGATTCTCTCAGGAATTACAGAGAAATACAGGGCTCAACTTAGGGATAACTTTAGAAATTTCCCCAAGGGATTCCTCCAAGAATTTCTCCATGAACTCTTCTTGGGATTCCTTCAGGATTTTTTTTTTTTCAAGAATTCAGAACTTCCCCTCCTGGAATTTCTTCATATATTCCTCCTGGAATTTCTTCAGGCAACCCTGCTGTTTTTTTTAATAACATTTCTTCCAGGAATTCCTCTAGGAATCCCTTTAGCAATTCCTCCAGGGATTCCTCTAGCAATTCTTCCAAGGACTCATTCAGTTGTTTTTCCAGGAATATCTACAGAGATTCCTTCAGGAGTTCCTACAGGTTCCTTCAGGAACTTCTCCATGAATTCCTTCGGGAATTCCAACGGGGATTCCCCTAGAGTTTCCTTCAGATATTGTCCTAGAGATTCATCCAGGAATTCCTAAGAAATTTACTCAGAGATACCATCAGGGATTTTATCAATAATTGCTCCAGAGATTCTGTCAGACATTTCTCCAGGGAATCCTTTAGTAATTCACTCAGAGAAGGCTCTTTTGTATTCTCTTGGAGTTCCTCTCGAATTTTTTCTAGGGAATGCACCAGGAATTCCTTCTTCCTTCATCCAGACATTTCTTTTTTGAATACATTCCAGTGATTGGTCCAGCGATTCAGGTGAATTCGAGGATTCCATTATATGAGAGTTCTCCGGGAAAACTTCTTCAAGAATTTCCGCAGGGATTCCCTTCAGAAGTTCCAACAGGAATACTTCGAGGGTTCTCTCTAGTCTAGTTTCAAGACATTCACGAGAATACTTTCAAGTATTGCTAATGACACATTCCACGCGTTAGGTTTTGAGTGAGAATCAAACTTTCGCTTCTAAAAAGTGTCATGTTGTTAAATACGTACCAACTAGCATATCAAACGATCAGATTTAAATAGAAGATTCAATGTTTGCTTCTAATTGGGAATTAGACCTTTTCACTTCGAAAGAACTCAAGAAATACATTGCGTAATGCCCATTTTTGACTGAACGCCAAGACATTTGCTAGTGCCTCGTGACATTATTATTATTAATATTTATTAAAGATACTTTACCACTTATGTGGCATTCGTGTCTGGACCTCGTGACAGTTTTCAAAGTTTCTAATACTTTTGAAACCCATATCTTTCGCTTAAGGCCAAAATAATGAAAATTGATGCGGAAATGGATCGTTGAAAGCGTTTTCAAGACAGGGGTTATTTTTTACCCCTTACGCCGTTACAAATGTTTATTTTACTTTTTGTCCCACCACTATTTGGCTGATCGAGGGGGGGCAAAAATAATAAAGCATTTAATCTGAAAAATATTTCAAACTAATCAGAATAAAAAAGTAGTTTTTTTTTAAATTCAGTTTTTAGACAAACGGGGCTGAAAAAACTTCAGTCAGTTCACGGAGATAAATAAATGGTAAACACAACAAAGTTTTAGTTTGCTTCAACCGGAATTTCAGTTCGACTTCGGCACAAACAATAAATTAGTTAGATTCAACTACACTCTAGACTCCTACTACACGGCTTCCGTCTACACGGTCACCTATTACACGGATTCCTATTACACGGTAGTCCGTGTTGTGGGAATCACAGAGCTTATGGGATTTCGCCTAATTGGGGGTGCGAGCGGATATCTCAGGCGTATTACAAGATAGCACCATACTTTCTTCGGCAAAGTTGTAGTACTAGAATAGATCTACCACACAATGCCAACTATCATCCAATTAATTGGCAATTTGGCCGATAGAGGCGCTTTGTAAAAGTGGTTGACATGTACACTCACCAGTAGAAGCACTCATAAGTTATCACATGCGATATCTCAAGATCTAATTTATTTGGAACAATGCTGTCTTCGGCAAAGTTGTTCAGTAGGTTAAAAACAATCTGGTGATTTAACAATTAGTTTGTGATTTCGCCGCTATCTGGTTCTCCAGATAGAGAAGTTTGAATCTTTACTTGACGACTAGCGCCACCTAGCGACGAAATCACAAACTAATTGTTAAATCACCAGATTGTTTTTAACCTACTGAACGACTTTGCCGAAGACAGCATTGTTCCAAATAGAGTAGATCTTGAGATATCGCATGTGATAACTTATGAGTGCTTCTACTGGCGAGTGTACATGACAACCACTTTTACACAGCGCCTCTATTGGCCAAATTGCCAACTAATTGGATAATAGTTGGCATTGTGTGGTAGATCTATTCTAGTACTACAACTTTGCCGAAGAAAGTATGGTGCTATCTTGTAATACGCCTGAGATATTCGCTCACACCCCCAATTAGGCGAAATCCCATAAGCCCTGTGATTCCCAGAACACGGATTCCTACTGCACCCCCGAACTGACCGTGTAGTAGGAGTCTGGACTGTACCTTCGTCAGTTAAAACAATCCAAAATTGCCATTGGTTTGTTTTTACCGTTGCACCATTGTTTCCTTTTGCCAACTGTAAAAATCAACCAAAATATGTGTAAATTTAATAAATTAATTCAGTTTGGAACTACCATAGTTTAGCTTAAAACTACCGATGATTGCGGGTTAAATCGAACAAGCCGTTTGTTCTTATTTCATTAAACTCAAAATCAGGCTTCTTTTTTCTCATTTTAAAATGCCAATAGGAAAGTATTTTTTTTTTTTGAGGCTTTAAATTTATTGATTTAATTCATTCGCCTCGTATGTAAATATGTAAATTGATTATTATTTGTTTATTACAGTTGACTTTATGAAATAATAGGTGTAATATTAATGTTTGACATCATGGGTTGAGGGTGTTGTCCACAGGAACGTTTGCCGCACTCGCGTATTTGATTGCGAAGAATCGGGCTAGTCTGCGTTTGAAAGATGAACGTAGTCTTGGGTATTGCTGCCGGTCGCGAATCCTATCTTATGTTCACTACGTACCGACAATAAAAGGCATGTCAATTTATATATTCACAAATGGTAATCGAAAATGTGACTTACTTCATGACAAATGTTTCAGAATAGCTTGTCATCAAGCTGGTCTTGAAAACCTTCCATTCTGCCATAAAGCAGGGTCGAGCTTACAGTTGTTGACTAGAGTAAGTTACACGTCGTTTCTTCAGTAAGACTTTTATTCGTACCCGCCATTGTACTCCAGGCGGAAGAACAGCAAATGTGCATCAAACCAAAGCATTAGTTTGTTTCTAATCGTTTTGTCGGTTCCAGTCAACAAGTCATCGTATAATATGTTGTATAAGATGTTAAAGTGGAGGCGATATGCGTACATTTTACATGCGCCTAAATGGAGGCATGCACGCATATGGCCTCCACTTTATCATATTATGCAACATCTTATACGATGACTGGTTGTCTGGGTTGTTTTTGCGTTGAATAAAATATTAGTTTGTTTTTACCGACGATTTTGGTTGAAACAAACTAAACTAATACTTCTGTTAAAACTACAAATTCCCTGTCAGAAATAAACAACCTAGACTGCCCATGATCGCATAATTGTCCCATATGAATAGGAAACCCAGCAAAGATGGGACTGATATGCGATCATGGGCAGTAGATTCCAGTAAAACCCATCCATGTTTCCGTTAAAAACGATGAACCAGCACCAAAATTTCAAAAGGGCTTAACTGCTATTGCATGGATAACATTTTATTCATTTAACGCAATTCATATACATTAACCCTTTGGAGCCGGAGTGGTCATATATGACCCCGGCGATGAAACCGAGCATAACAAACGTGTTCGACACCAGCGAGGTTGCGTCGACAGCGGAGAAAAAAAATCGGCTCCAAAAGGTTAAACGAAAGAGGAGGATTTTATCTTTCTATTTGTGCTAGTGAATTGCTCGAGAGAGATGTGATAGGATCTACAGCTTTGTGAGAAGACATTGGATGCAAAAGCAGTTACGCCCTTAGTAGAAACACCTAATATGGAAGTTTCTTTTAAACCAACACGTCCAGAAAAGCATTCTCATTGAAACTAAAATAACGTTTGTTGAATTTACACATTGAAATTCTTTTGAAAATATATGAATGATTATAGTTTCAAACAGATTTGCTATTTTAAAATCCATGTGCAATTCTGTTTGATTTCACAATCCTGTATTTTATGGTGACTCTTGTGGAAATCAACATATTTCTACTTTGTTTCTAAGTCAATTTAATTGACCGATCCCTCGGCGTCGAATAGGATTGTAAAAAACACAATATTGAGCATGAAATCAAGCAGAGTATTCTGATGCAAATGTTTTACTGATGAACCCCTCGGTCAATAAAACATTATTGAAAAGTTGTAAATTTGATTAATCAGGAGATTCCTTGATTTTTCTGTAAGATTTTTTTTCTTTTTTTAAATATAAACTAGCTGTACCCGGCAATCTTTGTCTTACCTACTGCGTTTTTGACGTTTCAAGTTTTTAGCCAAGACCAAATCCCCGGTCAAAATGTATGAAAGATCGATTTTAAAAACTCTATTTTTTCCATGTTTTTTGCCTCATAAACCTTCCTTGGGTGAATACTAACAGAACAAAACTAAGACGACCAAAATCGGACCTTCCGTTCGCAAGTTATGCGGCATAAATATCATAAAAATCTACACCGTGCGCGGTCCCACGTATGCCACTGCATTTTTATATATATAGAAGATAAATTAAAACAACCCAGAGAAAAAACAAGCATGTTGTTTTCCAATGAATATATTATTGAAAGTAAAAGAAAAAAAATACCATAATATTGTAGATGTCGAGCTTGACAACCCACGTCAAAAGCCTGAAACTATTGTTATTTCAATCAGATGTCCAACTGAGGAACAATAATACAGGATTGTAAAAACAATCATGCAGGATTGTAGAAACAATCATACATTCTCATTGTGGCCAAAACAATGTCAAATTTCTTTTGACTTTACGTCGAATATAGTTATTTGTACCGTAGATTTTTCTGCGTGAAGTATTTTAGTTTAAAAGCAATCGTATTGAAGTTTAAAACAACTATTTCTTATGCTTATGTAACAACGAACATGTTAGTTGTTATTCAAACTACATCCATTTTTCTCTGTGATAGAAGACATTTTCAACAAATCTTCGGACGGGTTTCCACTATGTTCTACATACTGGAGAAAATATTGAAAGAAATTATGGAGAAAATTCCGGGTTAGTCCTGAAGAGTTCGTAATTTCCAAAATAGTTACAAAATGATGATTTTTCAGCACGAGTTGAGTTTACCCAACGAAGCTTGTCGAGTGCTGGTAGTTCTCTCGGTTCCAATGTTCCAACCATCACACTCTAACATTACTTCCCCTTCTCAACTGACTGAATGGTCTAGGCCAGCACCGTTATTAATCAAACATGTTACCCTTTTAATTCTAATTTTGAAATTTAAGTATTTGCATCCAATGACATACGTATTTCGACCTCAAACGTGAGGTCGTCTTTAGTGTCTCAGACATTTTCCTTGAGTCGAAGTTGATATTAAGAGAACAGTGTCCCGAAAGGTGTTGCGTACCATCTACGGCGGAAGACGGAACTTGAAGAAGGCGGATGAACCACAAGCTGCATCAACTGCTAGAGAACCAACCATCGTCCACACCGTGAAAATCGGGAGGCTACAGTGGGCGGGTCACATCATCAGGATGTCGGATAGCAACCCGATTAAAATGGGTCTCGAGAGTCATCCGACCGGTACAAGAATACGTGGTGCGCAGCGAGCTAGGTGGGTCAATCGAGTGGTGGACGTTTTTCGGACCCATCGCAGAGTGCGGAACTGGAGACACACAGCCATGGGGCAAACAGACTGGAGACGACTCCTACGTACAGCATAGGACACTCAGGCCTTAATCTGACCGGTAAATAAAAGTAAGTAAGTGTCCCAGCCCAGTACCAACTCAGATCAATCTAATCAATCAGTCTAAGCTAAGCTAAGCTAATATACTTTTGTTAAAAGATAAAGACAGTAGATGAAAGATATGATGGAAGTTGCAAACCACTGCAATAGGCCCAGCAAGCACAGTAATACAGAGATCACTTTCAGTCGTGAGTAAGATGCCGGGTACTGGGAAGTCTGCCACTACAGGATATGTTTCCTAGCGAATGAGAAAGAGCGAGAGAGAAAGAGTAAGATGTGAAAAACGGAAAACGCGTTGCCACCCAAGGAAATGAAAGAAACCCATTTCCCGTTGTTGACGCCGGCAACGACGACGAGATTCTCATTCCTATCCACTTGTTGGAGTTTGGAGACGACTGTCGACGAAGGACGGCGGGAAATGCTGCTGACATAGATTTCTCGTTTCCAGCTTGTCGTTTCAGCTCTTCAGCCTGCAGCTGGCAAAATAGCTAAGAGAGCAACCCTCGTAGCTTTTATTATTTACGCAGCTTTTGATTCCTCCACTCGGAAGACATGTCGAAGGGAATGGAATTCAGTTTTGATTTGAATGAATAATGGACTGAGAAAAAATGTACTATTTAATTTCTTTTGAATAGCAATATTTGTAAGCTTTAGAATATTCACATTAATTTCATCACCTCTAAGGGGCGATTTCTTCACCCTGGCTTAAGCGTTAAGCCTGGTTTAACTGTATGGGTAAGCCTGGCTTACCAGTTAAGCCTAGGTGAAGAAATCGGCCCTAAGAATATAAGATTATAAGGCATGAGCTCCCAGTCAAACCTCCCTTTTCGCAACACCTATCGATTAGACCACCACTACACCGAAGCCGCAAGTTCGACCACGTGGATAACACTTCTCCGACAATATCGATAAATGGTGCTCACATAGCCTTTGAAGATGATGGTCAAAATGCGTCCACAACTCCATTGGGTTCGCGCAAGCTCGACAGAACACCTTTGGAGGACTGTTGGAGTACAGTTGAAGCTGCTATCAACGGCGCAGTAGAAAGCACCTTCGGGTACATGGAGCGGATTCGATAAAACGATTACCTTGACGAGGAATACATAAAGGTTTTAGAGGAAAAGTACGCAGTATGGATGGTAATGCTGCAGCATGCGACCCGGCAGAACGTGGAACAACACAGGGATAACGAAGGGAGCCTGCTAATGGGCTCGACGTGTTGTTTGTAAGTTTAATATGTAACTACATCACCAACAATAAATTCTATTCCATCATAGGTGCTTCAAATTGCCTAGTAAATGATGTTAATATGAATATTTTGAAGAACAGGCTATTAACCGTATACTATTACTTACATAACCTTACCTACAAATGCCCAAACCACCATCATCTCCAAAACGGCTCTGCCTTTTAGTGTTGGAACGGAGATAAGAGAGTTTCAAGCATGGATGCACATTACCCATTTTGCATATCAGCAGCAATAGGGATAGGGAATCGCGCTACTTGGGCGGTGGCTTCTATATTCGTCTGTTTTCCACTATAACTCAGTCAAATTTGAACCAATTGACTCAACTTTTGGAATGTGGTGAGATAGGTATAGTATCTACCCGTGTACAACATTTCAAGTCAATTGGTTCAAAATTGACTGACTTATAGTGGAAAACAGACGAATATAGAAGCCACCGCCCAAGTGGCGCGATACCCTATTATCTGAGCGGGAACACCGGAGAACAATGACGCAAATGAACGATTATGTTTACCCGCCAACAAAACTCGGTTCTGACGAAGCCAGCTGAATCCATTTGGCACACGTTGCTGCTTCATACGCTCCTACCTAGTAGTCCTCAACGAGAATAAGCTTATGTTTGTTCTTCGGAAAAGGTTCGCTGGAGACTGAGTGGGGGAGACTGGCATCCCCCCACCCACACAGCAGCATAATCGTTCTGATGGTTGCCCATGAGCTCATCGTTATGAGACGGTTTTCGTTGATGGGAGCATCCCCCAAATATGTGTCGGTACGGAATGTTGCAGGCAGTGAACAAAAACGAGATGATGGTCGTGGCGACGGCGGCGGTGGCGGCTGGAGATTATAATTGTGGCTTAGTGCAAGCTTATTGTGTGATTTTACTGAGTGCAGGGGATCTTCCTATCTGCCACCGGGTGACAGTGATGATAAATTCCAGTTGTCACGGGTTGCACATGATGGACGGGTTTGTTTCGGCAACCTCTTCATGGCAGTTGCTGAATGGCACCGATAAACAATGGTACTTTGTTTGCCTAAATTAGATGTTTCCGGTTCAGATGATGGAAGCTCGGCGAGATGTATGCGTCAATATTTCAGGTGGAAGGATGATTGTCCTGATGATAACAGATAGGTGGCACTTATTGTTGCTACAATAGTTCAGGTGCGAAAATTATTCACTTTACAATTTGATAACTCCCTCACACAATGAGCCAGAAGCTAAAATTGTGAGACAAATGGAAATTTGGATGGCCATCAGCACCTATTGTATACGCAAAACTAAGACTGATGGATGTTCTCAAATAGTGGAGCTTGCAACCAAAACAGCAATTTTCTGATTGACAGGCAACATGTTTCAGATACAATCGACGAGAGGGCCTTCAGAGGACCAGACATCTGATTGTGATCTGATCACAATATTGTTGTCTCGAAGATACGAGTTGCGGTTATCAATTATAGCATCGCATTTGACACAAGACCATCCACAAGAAAGGCTACCCTGAAATGTGAAGACTTTCGGGCTATCATCATTCGTTGGCTGCATTCAAGGCAACAGAATGTCATAAATTAAAGCAAATGAGTTCGTGGGAAGAGAACGGGCCAGATCTTCATCTTACGGTAATTGGGTTTTTAAAATTTTGAATAATGTATTGATTTTTTTTATTTCATACGAAAGAGCACTTTTTTCTGAGCCACTATAATTTTTTTCAGATTTTTAGAAGTTAATTTACATACCCAAAATCAATTAGAAAGAGATTATCTGAAATCACCTTTTGACAGCTGGACAACTACTTGACAGCTCTGCTCAGTACAAAATGTGACAAAGGGTGATTCGTCAAATCGCTCTCATACAAACTTCAAACTGATTATTAAGTAGGTTCCCGGGCACCAAAATTCATGAAAATTTGGATTTTGGCTCAGTTTGGAATGCAGATTCAGAATATTAAATTATCTGAATACCGCTAAAGAAGCCAATTATGACGGTATTCCTCCAGAAATGGTGAGAATATTAGGACCCAAAGCATAAGCTGTTCATTGACTTCTAGGTGGCATACGACAGTAACGAGTGCTCGGAGCTACGGAAAACTATGGGTGAGAGCGGTTTTCCTAGTCGGCTGACCAGACTGACCAAAGCAGCGATTCATGGTGTACAAAACTGCATAAAGAGTTACAGGTGAGCTATTAACAGTTCACTTGGATCTCGCTTGGGACTGCAACAAGGCGATGGCAAAAAGAAATGTACAATTTTCACGACATACGGCGAATTTGTTTGATTTGCGTACGACATGGATATTGTCGCAAGAACAGAGAGTTTCAGCTGGGTTTAAAGGGGTTCCCGATAGTTTCATAGTGTTTCAGAGGCGTTCCAGATTGATTCGAGGGAATTGAGGAACGTTCTAAGCATTTTTAGAGGCATTCCAGGGATGTTCTAAAGGCCTCAGGAAATTTCAGGGAGCTTCAAGAAAGTTTAGCACCGTTAATAAATGACGTAGCGTTTTTGGCAATTTCTTCCTCCTACCTCCCCTTGAAGCATATTTTCCCATAACTGGTACATGGCTCGTCACACAAATCCAGAACCCCCTAAAAAGCTACGTCATTTATGGACGCTCCCTTTCAGGGTTTTTCAGGAGCGTTCCAGGGAGTTTCAGGAGCATTTCAAAGGGATTTTAAGAGGAGTTCCTTGTGGTTTCAGGGCGTTCCATGGGTGTTGCAAAGAGTTTTAGGGTATTTCAGGGATTACAGGAGTATTCTAAACGCCTTGGTACGCCCTAAAACCTCGCTAGAACGTCCCTGAAACTTCCGTAAAACACTACCAAATTCTTTTGAAACACCCCTAAGATAACCAGAAACCATTTGAAACCATCGGAGACACGCATTTTACCCTCGAACAATCGCGCTGTTGTATTTTGTACAAAACGTTGAAAAAATTTCGCTTTTTGTACTCAGCATTAGCGTGGTGCTGACGCAGGTAGTCAACCGCGCGAGTTACGGAAGATTAACTCTCTTGGAAGCTCATTGAAACCCTCAAAAGCCGCCTCAAAAATCACTCACAGTTCCTCTGAAACATCCTGAAGGGGGCCGGATCACACCGTCCAAGGCCATAGTGTCCCGGTCGTTAATTCGCGTCTTTTTTTTTGCGAAACAACGTCCAAAAGTTTGGATGCGTCATAATTTTCTATGTGCTTTTTTCCTTGGACTTTGTGACGTATCTTCATGTTCGGACGTTATGCCACGGAAAAATGCGCCATAAAATCCTGGGACATTATGATCTCGGACGTTATGATACTGCGCCGGCATTTTTGGGGACTTTCATGGTAATGTCAGAAGTGGTTCTAAAGGGATTTCATGGCGTTCAAGTAGAACCCAACCACTCAAACCGCAAGGCGTTTTAGGGGATTTCAAGAGATTACAGGGCGTTTCAAGGGGCGGTAGGGAGTGGTTTAGAAGTTTCTTTCAAGGAGGTTCCATTCCCAAACACCCTGTAATCGCTTGAAATCCCCTAGAACGTCTTGGGGTTTGAGTGGTTGGGTCTCACCTGAATGCCATGAAACCCCTCTAGGACCACTTCTGAAACTTTCATGAGAGGCCCGGCATTCCCTGCACCGTCTTGAAACGCCATTAAACTCCTCTGAAACATCCTTTAAACTTCTTTGAGAGCATCCTTATATCTCCAGACACCACTTCAGCCTTCTGAAACCAACGGGAACGCTTTGAAATCCTTCTGAAAAGTCCTTTGAAAGTCGCATGAGATCTCATTTAACACCCAGAAACATCTTGAAATGCCTTGAAACATCCTGGAGCCTCCTTGAAAAACGCCCTGATACTCCCCGATATCACCTGAAGCCCCTAAAACGCCTAGAAATCCGTAAGCAAATCCTTATTTGAAACCACATAAACTTTCCTCAAACGCAACTGAAGCCCCATGAAACCTTCCGAAAAGGTTTTAAGAACGCTAAATGTTTTTAAACCCACCTGAGACCCCCGTAAACTAGCCATAAAATACGCTTATATTCCCTAAAAACGCTCAATTCCCTAAAAAAAAACCTTAAATCCACAGGAACACCTTCAATCCCCTGTGCAATTTTCTGAAGGTCTTCTAAAAGCCTCTGAAAGCCCCTGGAACCTCCTGAAATCTCCCTAAGCTTCTTG
This sequence comes from Aedes albopictus, assembly GCF_035046485.1. Lineage (NCBI taxonomy): Eukaryota > Metazoa > Arthropoda > Insecta > Diptera > Culicidae > Aedes > Aedes albopictus. The sequence goes on along the minus strand of NC_085137.1, from coordinate 56,100,979 downwards.
AAATGCCGTGAAATCAATCTACAACCTTAGGTTTGAACTCCTCTGGAACACTCCTGAAAGCCTTTGCAGCCCCTGATACCACCGGGAACCCCTCTGAAATTTATCAGAAACTCCGACTGACATTACCTTTCCCCCCCTCAAAAGCCCTCTAATCTTAAAATCCTCAATTTGTGCAAAAATGTTCTTAAGGCATCAGTAAATATAACAGAATCATATGCACAAAAAGTGCATTCCAAAAATTTCAGCGATCAAAGCCTCTGAAATTACCTTCTTAAAAATATTTTTTTGAAAATTTTCCGCGAGTTCAGGCATACTTTTTCCGTTTTTTTATGAATTTTCTTAACGGTGGAAAATTTTGTGGAAAACTTTTAGCCCTTCATATTTTTTTTTTGGATTCCTGAGAAAATTTGCTCTCATTTTCATCAAAAAACTTTATTTCTGCTATGCTTCGTTCTAGAGTTATGATTTTTTAAAGACAAGGCTTAATATATAACACATTTGGACATTTTTCAACAAAATTGGCCATAACTCAAGAACGAAAAAAAAATTGCATTCCTGAAATTTCAGCGATTAAAGCTTATAAAATAACCTTCTGAAAGATATTTTTTTGAAAATTTTCCACGATATTGGGCATAGTTTTTCCGCCTTTATTTACGAATTTTCTCAACTTTGGAAAATTTTGTGAAAAACTTTTTCCAATTTATGATTTTTTTTTTCGAATTACTGAGAAAATTTGCTTTTATTTTCTAAAAAAAAAACTTCGTTTCTATGATGCTTCGTTCTTGAGTTATGATTTTTCAAAGAAAATAGTGTCAGGGGAAAACAAAAAAAAAACACCTGAGTTTTCCGGGAAAATAGGCGACCCTGAATTTTTATATTTTTTTTTGTTCATATATCCATAAGCCCTGTCCGTGGGAAAAGTGTCATGAAAATCTGAGACCCTTCGGCCCAATTTGTACGATGACAAAAAAAATCCCCTAATCGAATAAATCACAACAAACAACAAGTTTTCTTCGCCTAGGAAGGATGCAGACTAATATGACGTATTATGATGGTGGGCAAAATATTGATTGAAATAGAGCTACACCCATCTCAACTTGAAAGCTTGCTGCTCAATCGTACTTTGAACAAATTATTTAAAATTGGATGGCGAAGAATTTGACCGACTTTTCGAATGAACACCTACGATCAAATCATAATTTTTGAGCATCCTTTGTACAATAGTGTCACGTATAAGGTGTGCCAGGAATTGAATTCAGGTTATGCCTGATATAGAGGCGGACTAGACGGAATCAAGCGAAAAATATATTGCCCAGGATTGTTCCAAGAATTCCTTCAGGGATTTGTCCAGGAATTCTCTCAGGGATTTCTACAGGGAAATCCTCCAGGGATTTCTCCAGGAATTCACCCTGAGAATACTGCAGGCATTCTTTCAGGATTTCCGTAAGATATTCCTACAGGAATTCCTTCAGGGATTCTTTCAGAAATTCCTGCAGGGATTCCTCCAGGTATTCCTTTAGGGATTTCTCTACGAATCCCTGTAGGGGTTGGTCCAGGAATTTCTGGAATTTCTCCAGGAATTCCTACAGGGATTTCTTCAGGAATTCTTTCGGAGATTCCTCCAAAAAATCCTTCATGGATTCCTCCGAGAATTTTAACAGGGAATCCTCCAGAAATTCCTTCAAGGATTCCTCCAGGACCTCTATCGGGGTTTCCTTCAGGGATTCCTCCAGGAATTCCGTCAGATATTCTTCCAGGGATTCCTCCAAAGATTTCTCCAGGGATTCCATCAGGGATTGCTCCAGGATTTTTTTTTTCAGGGATTCCTCCAGCAATTCCTTCAGGGATTAATGCAGAAATCCCTTCAGGGATTCCTCCAGTCATCCCTAACAGATTCTATCACAACAGGATCAATTGCTTCTCATATGAGTTATTTTGGGGTCTCCAGTTAGCAAAGTGGTTAAGGCCAGAGCCGTAGCGTGGTCGCATGGCGCCCTTGGCAAGCATTCAGATTAGCGCCCCACGATAATAATTGGACAATGTTGATTTGCAAAAAAAAGCATTCATTTTTTTCCAAAGTTTTTTCAAAAGCTCGATTTTGGTGTTACGAAGTGTTTTTCATTCGCATATTTTTTCAAGAATTTCAATGGAAGTCGCCCCAAATTTTCCAAGATTTATTTCTCTTATACGAGTACGAACACATTTTGCGTTTCAAGAATCTCACTAAGACCAGCACAAAAATTAGAATAAACATTTCAGATTCCTTACATAAATGATGCATAAATTTCTTCATGAAATCTTAGATTTTTTGTGCTAGAAGTTTTGTTCAACTGTATTTTGTTTTTAACCCTTCAGGACGCGCGCTGTTGTAAAAAGTACAACACTACATACCAAAAAACCTCGCTCGTCGTGTACAGCGCGAGCGCGGTGCAGTTTCAGTTGCTTGATGGCGCGCGTCCTGAAAGGTTAAAAATACTGAGTTTCAGGGGCTTTCAGGAGTTCTGTTTGGAAACCTTTTGTCAAAGGTTTCTTAAGTAGTTTAATTAAAATATCTCCCACAAGATCTACAAGGAGATTTTCAGTTATCATTAGACGCACTATGGACTGGATATAGATGAATACCAGGAGGAATTCCTGAAGAAATATCTTTAATAATTTTTGTTAGAATTTCTGGGAAAAATCATGCTTGTATCACTGAAATTACGCAAAAATCTTTGGAGGAATTCCTGCAGGAATATCCGGAGTAATATCTTTTGAAAACCCGGAAGACATTTCAGCAAGAATTTCCAATGGAATTTATGGATTAATTCTTGCAGACATTCCTGGGGCAGTTTCTGAAGAAATGTAAATAATGTAATTCCAGTAGAAACTGTAGTTTATGGACAGCGCCAATCTCACGTTCCAAAATTTGTTTCAATTGGTACAAAATTGACTGAGTTATAGCGGAAAAACCCAAAATAGAAGCCATTACTCAAGTGGCTCGGTTCCCTACTTTAAAACAGTAAAATCTTGATTCAAGAAAACAATCATCATTCCTTCTAGTCTTAGGCCTTTTCGGCGCCCCTCTGAGCCTGGCGCCCTTGGCGGGGGCCAACCTGACCAACTGCACGCAACGGCTCTGGTTAAGGCTATGGATCGCCAATCCGGAGACGGGGGGGTTCGATTCCCGTTCCGGTAGGGGAAATTTTCTCGAATCCCTGGGCATAGTGTATCATTGTATTTGCCTCACAATATACAAATGCAATGGCAGGCAAAAAAGCTCTTCAATTAATAACTGAAGAAATGCTCAAAGAACACTAGTTGAAGTGAGGCAGGCCAAGTCCCAGTGGGGACGTAAAGCCATAAAGAAGAAGAAGATGAGTTTTTTTTTTCAGACCGTCTCGAATAACATTGAACAAGGTTTAATTTTCCCCTTCTTTATTTTATATTTTTTGAATTTGCTGTTATTTAGTAATGGTGGGATGTAAGGAAAAAATATGTACAGTTTTTTCATTGAAACTTGTACGTAAAATCTATTTTTAGATCAAAAATCTCAAAAAATGTTTCTTTTCAAATGTTTTAAAAATTGATGACAAATAAAAAATCGAGAAAAGACAGTTAGAAACAGTTGACCGTCTTGACAAATTATCAGGCAGCTTCAGAGTTTTTAAGAAAAAACTAAATTATGTGACATCCCAGACAAATATTATTCTCAGTGCATGTATTTCTGAAAGTCCTTCAAATATCCTCAAACATCTTCGAAGCCACCATTGCAATCCAACAAACCTACAAAAGAAGATTAGTTTTTTTTTTATACTCCCTTTCCAAAAGTTATATTTAAATTAAAAAATATTGAGTTCAAAATATATTGTTTCATATGTTGGGCTGGAAATGCTCACAATAAAACAACTGCCACAAATTGTAAGCATTGTGACTTTTTAACGTAAAAATTTGAAGCATTTGAAGCCAAAATGCCTTTAAGGAGAGACTTCAGAGAGCACCAATATGGCTGCCACAATGGCCGATTTGCACCCCTACTCACGTTTTCAAAAGCACAAATCTTAAAAATTCGTAAACAAATGCGGTCGATTTTGAAAAGCTGCCTCTTTTTGCAAGTGAGCAAAGCGAGGATAATCAAGTCAAGGGGAATGACATATCCTTTTCTAACCGGAACCAAGTGCGACTTGGTTCCATGCTTTGTTCGTCGGATTTGTGCCTCTAAAGTTTATATGCAAAATTGCAATGGGCTTTCTTGATGTTTCACCTTAAGTGACAAATTGAGAGATTAATTTTCGAAAAAAAAATATCACTTATTTATTTTGGTAGGACTCGAACACACGGCTCCAAATCGCTAGTCCGACATTTCAAAACACTAAGCCACAGGACAAATGTCTGCATCTTGTGACTTAGTTGGTTAAATCATCAGACATCAGTTCTCTTGCTGCTGCCGTCGAGTGCAGACGAAAGCAAATGTGCGCATTGCGGTTCGGTTTTGCTGTGCCTTCAGCCTCTGCTGCTTAGGCAATCGTAGTTATTGTTACGCGCGCTTTGTTCCCCGGTCAATAACTTTGGCTTCACTGGGTTTCGGTGCTTTGCGTGTCGTCGAAACTAGCATCTGATCATCGAGATGAACAAAATTGTGAATACCGCACAATTTCGGTTTCCCCCCGGCAGCCCCCGACCGTCTTGGGAGGAAATTGCCACATTTGTCAAACAGTTGGATACCGATCCCATGCTAATGGAAACTGTGTACAAAACGGCAAGCGATCGTTCCCTGTTCGTGAAATTCACGAGCCTAGAAGGATTGAGGGAATCTCTGAAAAAGAATTTGGAGCCGCGGAGATTTGTCTATGCAAATGGAGAGTCGGTGGTGGTGCGCATGTGCATCGCTGGCACCAATGTGCACTACGTCAGAGTTTTTGACCTGCCACCAGAACTAGGAGACGATAATTTGGTGCAGGTTCTCGCATCGTATGGAGAAGTGGAGCGTGTTGTCCGGGAAAAATTCCCCCCGGACTTAGGATTAGATCATTTGTACACGGGGATACGCGGCGTTTATATCGACGTGAAGAAGGAGATTCCACCGGCGGTCACTGTCCTGAATGTGAAAGCAAGGATCTTCTACAGCGGACTAAAAGATACATGCTTTTTGTGCCTAGCAGTGGGACACCGGCGAGACTCTTGTCCTCAACGAGCAAACTGGAACAAGCAGGGAAAACGACAACAGGAGGTGCCAAGTCTCCTCTCGTACGCTGAGGTAGTAACAGGAAAGGAAGCTGAACCAGAAGCAGCTGTGGACGATATTATTGAAATTGTGGAAGAAGAAGATATCGAAGAAGAGGAAGCGACAGTAGCTGAGAAGACTATGGATTCAGGAGAAGAGGAACTGATGGAAGGAGCCGTTAGTGAAACCACATCCGAATTAGACAAGGAGGTTCGACGGAAGAAAGGTATGGAAGAGCTAGGAAAATTTGCCAAGGCAATCCAGGAGGCAATTGCGAACCCGCAGGCATTTCAGCGACGTGCCCAATATGCGGCATCGAGGTCAAGTTCTGGTTCCGGTTCAGCCCCCAAGAAGAAATGTGCGCGCAAGACATACTATTAGCGTTTTTTGATTGTATTTAGAATAACAAATAGTTAATTTTGATTCTCGGCTCGGTAGAGTTTTTCATTAAACAAGTGAGCCTTTAAATAAACGAAATAGAAAAAAAAAAAAAAAAAATCATCAGACAAGCAATACGCAGTCATGGGTTCGTATACAACCAATGTTATTTTTATCTCTCAATTTTTCGATTGAACGCACTTTGCCCTTAAGGCGAAACTGGAAGCATTTTCTCATTTTTCGGTTTTTGATTTTTTATTTAATAACGAAGCAATATTTTCAAAATCGGTTTTCGTGCACATGTAGAGTATGGATCAAGGTATCTTCTGAAATTTTTTGAGGTGGATAATGTTTTCCATTTTCGCAGAAACCATTTTTTTGTGGAATTTTGTTCAAAAATGGTTTCTGCAAAAACGAAAAACATTTTCCACTACTAAAAAAAATCAGAAGATACCCTGATCCATACTCTACATGTGCACGAAAACTGATTTTGAAAATATTGCTTCGTTATTTAATGAAAAATCAGAAACCAAAAAGTGAGGAAATGCTTCCAGTTTCGCCTTAAATGCTTCAAGTTTTTACGTCTATTTCAGTCACAATGACTGGCTGCTATAGTCGGAAAAGAACATTGTGGCTTTTGTCGCAAAGTTTTAGTTTTTATCCCATCACGCCTTGAACGAAAACATATTCGCCTCCGAAACGACTGTTGCTTCACACTTACTTCTACACCGAGCATCCGTTAAGCTCACGCGTTGATGCGTGCAAACGTGCCGAGGCACATGAGTGCATGCATAATCCGGCCGTTTGCAGTTTTGCGTGCTGCGGATGCAAAGATGAGATCCCAGCGTTAAATGAGGCATTCAACTCCTCTTCACATGGGCGTTTGAGTTTAATCCACTTACACCGACGTTGCATAACTGTAATTATAATTATCATCCGCTTTTACATATTGCTGGTGCTTGCTCGGTATAGGGTAAAAGGGTATAATGCGCCCCACCGGGGCAAAACGCCCCTCTTCATTTTCAAGCGATTCAAGCGCTTTTCACATGCGTGATCGAATAGAAATCTCAAATATTGAAGAATTATTGCCATCAAGCTGGTCCGTTAGTGTATTGATACAGAAAAGCAATAAAAATATCAAAAAGTCTGAAATCGAGGCTTTTGGCGTAATATTTTACCTTTTGTGAGCTGACTTCATTGTAAACGAAGCTAGTTCTGTTCGCTTGTGTTACTTTGCAACTTTTATGCAGTTAAACACTTGTTGAAAGACCCTCCTACGATAAGCATGTGGTGGAATTATCCCCTGGGACAGTTTTATCATGGGGCTGGACGTTTTTCTTTTGATGGGGCGTATTGCCCCGTTTGTTTCGAAAAGGCAAATTTTGGAACGTTTTCGAAAAACGTTTCAAAGCTTCCAAAGCCACCTCTCCAATGGCAAAGTTCGCATGCAACACTTCACTAACTCTAGTAACAACGATTTGCAGTGAACAATAGATGGAATAAGGCGCCAGTTTTAGATATATTGCCATTTCTGCTTAGGGGGGGGCATATTATACCTGTTTACCCTACCTACTATCAGCCGTTCGTTTCTCTAGGCTCCAGGCTCTAGGGGAAATTCCGCTTGAAGCGGTTCTTCACTCCTCATAAGCACTCTCAAGGGGCACTCATAATTCCTTCTTCCACAGCGCGTCGTCGTATATTCCCGCTGCTACAAAGTGTGATATGGCATTCATCCCTTTTCCAGCAAGGGGGACCGCACTGCTCCAGAAGGCAGCAGATGATATTCAATTAAAGTCAAGTTGAAAGACTCCAGGCTCTGGCACCCACCAACAACGACTGCTTCAAGCTCCTCTCACTTAGCATCCAAGTGTATGGAAAGTGATGGGATTCAACCCACCCGTTTCGATCTGTGGGACCAGTTGACATATGATGAAGCAGATAATGAAAACCGCCAATTCAATTTCCACACAACAATGGTAAAACGTACATCATAAAGCATTTAGCTAAATTGAAAGAAGATTGCCACACTTTTCCGAAGCTTCTCCAGCACCTTCCACCACAGCATGGGTCTCCCCGCTGGTTTATGAACTACAACGCCATCCACATCGGCTTGTACTTGCCAGGGTTTAGGTTTAATTAAAGCTGGCAAGGCTCACCCGGTCCTCGTCGTCGTGGGTGTAATGGAAGGACTGTTGTAGCCGAACAAAAGTTGGATATTGCTTCCAGACTCTTCATTTCCAGAATGATGGGCTTCGTTTTGTCTATAAACGGTGGAAGTGAGTAGTGGATGGAAATGAGTTTCAATGCGTTCGGTCGGTCGGTCGAAGTTGGAAATAATACGGTGCTGCTGGCTGGTGCGCTGAGCTGGTAGGATAAGCTCCGTCCGAGGCTGGGATCGGGTATTTCACAGTCTTCGGAAATAATTAATTATTGAAAGCTTTGCCTTGAATGGACAGACGGAAGGCTAACGATGGTTTCCGTTAACTGTTTGTGGCTTTGAATAATAGGGAATTGTGTTGAAAAGAATAACATTATGCAGGTAAGCTGGTGGTTCTCGCGTTAAGTATCATACTGGCGTATCTACGATGATCGATTTCTCTTCATCGATTTTATCTTCGGATTATTCCGGGAAATACGACCAATATTCGGATGAGGTCCCTGTGTGTTCCGGTGAAGGACGATTAAAAGTAGTATGTAAAACAACAAAAACTACCGAAAATGATTTGCCGGCCAAATTATTGCCCAAAGAGAAAATTGATGAAGAGAAACCGATCATTGTAGATACACCCGTATGATACTAAGCGCGAGATTTATGAAAAAAAAACAGTGATTTTTGATTGATTTGAACTTTGAAAAAGCATAGCATGGAATCAGTTTCATAGTGATCGGGAAGCAGAAGAAACAAGTTAGAAGATGGATTCCGAGAAGAATGTGCTTCTGTTTGTTGAGGTCCATATCGTCCGGAAAGTATACACAAATTGACGGATTTTGTGAAAATCGTAGATTTAGACGCTCTACTTGTGGTGCGGTGCCAACGGAATGATCATCAATGAAAATAAATGCAAAGCCATACATATTCTCGTTTTTTCTCAAACAAAGCAAATTATGTTTCTCTTTGGTCGGCGCTTTTCAACCCAGAGCGGTTGATGTATCTCTTCATTGACTAACATGCTTCAGAAGCAAGTGGGAACATACTTTAAATACTTTCAGTCCTGGGCACCCACGGTGGTGCAGAGGGCTGAATTGAAAGATTTCCAATCGCCCAGTGCCAACCATCGCCTTGACCTGTGGCAAGGTCAAATTTCTGTCGGCTTGAATTCGTTCATTAGGCTGCGCCGTCATGAGCCTCTGGGTCTGCCTCTGCTGCGATGTCCTGCTGGACTCCAATCTAACGCTTGCTTGCAGATTTCGTTTCCGCCCTTGCGTAGAGTGTGGCCGACCCACCTCTATTTCGCTCCCGAATTTTTGTCGCTATCGGCTTTTGATGACATCGACGATGGAGCTCCACGTTGGAGATCCAATTGCGAGGCCACCATGCACGAATTATATACCGCAGGCATCTATTGATGAAGACCTGCAGCCGTTGCGTGTTCTCCACTGATACACACCAGGTTTCACTGGCGTATAGCAGCACAGATTTCACGTTCGAGTTGAAAATTCGGATTTTGGTGCGTCGACTGATCTGGTTGTTTTTCCATACATTTCTTAAACTCGCAAAAGCAGCCCTCGCCTTCTTGATCCGTGCACATATGTCGATTTTGGTGCCGCCATCGGCCGCCATTTGGTGGAAGCTTTCAACATTCTCCACTGATTGCCCAACTACTGTAAAGCTGGAAGAGTTAACCGTGTTTACATCCAACGATTTGGTCTTGTTGATGGTAAGACCTGCCGCCGCTGAGGAGCGATTGACAAGATCATCGAGCTTGCTCTACATATCAGAGCGCCGTTCAGCTAGGAGAGCAACGTCATCAGCCAATTCGAAGTCATTTAGGTGCTCCATGGTAATCCACGATAACGGTATGCGGTATACCGAAAAGTTTCGCCAATTACACCTCGAAACGAAATTCCGCGGAATTCCACGGAATTCACCTAGGCGAAATTTATTATTTTGAATTTCGTTTCGTTTCGCCAAATTCTAAAAATTTTGTCTTCAAAAAATAGATTTTGACGAAATCAAACGGAATTCCGCGGAATGTCTAAAAGAATTTAAGAAAATACTGTAAAATAATATTAGGGAAATCCTAAATATTTTTTTAATTGTTAAATTTCTTAAATATGTTCAGGTGAAGACATCGATGTAGGAGTTTTTAGCTAAATTCTTCAAGTATGTCAAGTGGAAAGTATGGAAAGTAGGAATTCATACCAATATTTTTTGAAAATGTCAAAAAGGTTTTTGCCCTGGGCTGAAAATCTCGTTATTAAAGATAATAATAATAAATGTCAAAAGGTCAGACGATTAAAGATAATAATAATAAATGTCAAAAAAAGACGTTTGTTAGCTACAGCATGGATTTCATCAGATTATTCACCAACATAATCTGGGCTGGTGGTATTACGTGGGACTTTGTTTTTCTTCAACTGTTGTAACAGAATGTTCAGCCCTAGGTTAGTTGATTTCAGATTTCGGAATAGTCGCAAATCGAAAGACCTGAAGGTAGAATTCACATTTTCAAGTCTTTTGGGAGTGGTATTTGATCCCTGGTCCTCGGTGAAAAGGGCATGCACTTGAACCATCACACCAGGTCCACTATAGTCCAGATCTATCTGGTAGAATTTTTGTCCATATACCTAGAGATGATTGTGTTATATTTTTCGAATTTCAAGTTTGCGGATGCCTTCATATTTGATGAGTATGCATACATTTCCTAAGTATTTTTTTAATTTCTATGTGAGCTTAACTGGACATTTTCTAATAAATTAAATCATCTATCGATTTTACCCGAGCAGAAGAAAATAACAAGAAAATAACATATCAAGGTATTTATCTTAAATTCTACCATACCTTGATATGCCCTTCATTAGATGGTAATAAGAGGCAAAATAACAAAAACGAATACCAAATTTTTGTATAAATAACACCTAGAAAATAGCAAGTCTTGTTATTTCAATAATGAATGCATACCTAAAATTTCAAGTGCTGTATTTGTTATCCCAAAGTTATTGAATAACAAACTAATAACATTTCTTGTTATTAAATGTTTCATTTGTTCGATGATTTCATGACGTAATAGCAAATCTTGTTCTTTGATTATTTTCACTGCTAAACCAACAAATACTACATACCAAATTCTGCTCAAATACCTCCAATTGTTATTGTGATGTTCTCATAACATTTCGTAGAATAACGCAGCAAAAATAATTTCAGGCATTAGAGCACATGTTGCTTTTCGCATGGTATTTGTAAGGTATGCCCTTCTGCTCGGGTAGGTATAGATTTAAGGCTTTCTCCTGAAGGTACGCCATTCAACAAAGCTTGAATCGTAAAAAGCTGGCTGACGTTTCCTTATCATTGCTTCAGGTTTTTGATAAACAATCGGCATGAGAGCATCTTATACCATAGTCACATTAATGATGTGCTCTTGTTAATTCATTGGAGCAATCTTATTGGGTTCATTCATATTCAAATTTTCAATATATGTCGCGAAAAATTGTTAAACAAGGAATGACACTGTAGCAAAAGAAGCAAGGGGATGACAATATTTATGGAAATGCAATTCGCGCCACCTCAAACACGCAGTATCAATTCGCACAAAATTAATGTATCTGCAAAATTCCGCGGAACTTTTTCGAAAATTTCGTTTCGTTTGGAAAAATACCGAGTAAATTCGGATTTCGTATCGATCTCACGAAACATTTTTGAATTTCGTTTCGTTTCGTACCGCATCGTATCAGAAATTTTATATTTCGTTTCGTTTCGTTTCGCTTTGAAAAAATCCCATACCACATACCCTTAATCCACGATATGGTTCACGGTTAATCGCACCAACCAGGATCTCGTCGATTACGATGAGGAACAGTAGCGGTGATAGTATACATCCTTGCCTCACTCCAGCAACGACCCGGATGGGATCGGACAAAACACCGTTGTGCAGTGCTCTGCACGGAAATGCTCTGAACTGTGCTTCAATGAGGCCGATGATTTTCTCAGGGACAAGAGATTGTCGAAAGCTTTTTCATAATCAATGAACACAAGATAGAGAAACTCTTGGAATTTATTGATTTGCTCCAGAATGATACGGAGCGTGACAAGATGGATCAAACAGGATCGTCTGCCCCGCCGATTATCGCAGGTCATCTTTTTTTGGGTACCTTTACTAAGACGCCTTGCATCCAGTCAGCTTTGAGCATCTCAGCTGATATGCGATCGGCCCCTGGGGTCCTGTTCGATTTCATGCTACGGATGCCTGTTTCTATCTCTTGCACTGATGGAGCTTCGGTGTTGACACGGGTAATGCGTCGAACCCTTGGCGGATCATGCTGAGGTGTTGATGGCGTGACCGACACTTGAAAAAGATTTCCGAAGTGCTCGAACTGGCGTTTCAACTGGTCATCCGGGTCGGTCAGTAACTGTCCAGACGTGTTTCACGTAGCATCTTAGTCCCACTACGGCGACGTGAAACATCGTAGAGGAGACGGATGTTGCCGGTGTTTGCGGCTTTCTCGCCTTCGTCGGTTAGGGAGCCGCCCACGCTCTTTTGTCCTGTCTACATGAGCGTTTCACTTCCTACTCGAGAGCCAAATAGCGCTGACGGGCTACGGCTTTGGCTCCTCGTGTTTTCGCTCACTCTATCGCGGTTTTGGCGTTCTTCACTCGTCTATCTTCTTCCAGGTGGCATCTGTGAACCACTGCTTTCTTCGGGTGCGTAGCTCACCCAAATTATTCTCACCGGTGACGATGAAGGCGTTCTTGATGGCGCTCCATTGATCATCTATGCTTCCACCTTCCGGAATATCTGCAGCACGGTTCTCTAGCTCCACGACGAAGGACCTTCACACCGCAGTGTCTTCCAGTTGGCGTGTGTTGAACCGTCGCTGGATCCGAGCAATGCGCAGCCAGATCTCATCGTTGAGAGATGATAGTCGGTTGCAATGTCGGCGCTACGTTTGTTCCGCACATCAAGAAGGTTCCGTCTCCATTTTCGGCTGATGCAGATGTGGTCGATTTGATTTTCCGTGACGCCATCACGGGAAACCCATGTCACTTTGTCTTTGGACACTGGTCGATGAGGAAAGAGTGATCCCGCAATCACCGTGTTATTGTTGACACAAAACTCTGCAAACAGCCGTTCTCGCTCATTTCTCCGAGACCATGGCGTCCCATGACGTGCTCATAGTCCGAGTTGTCAGAACCAACCTTCGCATTGAAGTCGCCCTTGAAGATCTTGATATCATCTCTCAGAATCTTGTCCACGACGGCTGTAAAAGTTCTATTTGTCTTGAAATTCTGTAGCATCGGTTGGCGCGTAACATTGTATCATGGTAAGATTTCGAACCCGTGTTCTGAATTTGGCTATAACTATCCTCCCCCCACTTCATGAGCGCAGCGTGGGCGTGAGCGCTGAGCAAGAAACCAACTCCACGGTGGCGAGGAGCGTAGGCCAGAGTATAGCAGAATTTGGCCCGACGTATTCTCCAAAGTTCGGTCAAACGGACTTCGCTCAGTCCTAGGATAACCACCTTAGGTATGGCTTCCGGTTGAGGAGCATTTCATACTGAGCCGTTGGATGCCAAAATAGATGTTGTTTGAGCCGCACCCCCTTGATGAACAGACGCTCGGGACGTACCTCCTCAATCTAGCTGAAATCAGAAGAACAACAGTGTCCAGGCTGCACTACCACAACTCTTAGATGGCGGTCTTTGTCATCGCTTGACCCGTGGAAGCATGAGTTACGAACTTATGAGGACCAGAGACCAGATGTTGGATGCTCTCACCGTTTTGCAACCCAATAAAGCCTGTATCCGCAATAATCGGGACACAGAAGTACGTCAGTAGCTCTGTAATGAATCGGTAAAATTGGCCAAATAATTGACTGAGAACTCTTTGGTGTATGTTTATTATTTGTGCCAAATTTCATAAAAATCGATGCATTACTTTTAACTGTGGATGAAAAACAAACAGACGTGGTTTTAAGCATTTTGTACAATCATGACCAATTTTCATTCGCATAGTAGATGGTTCTTCTACGCTACAGTTCAATGTTCTATGATGATAATTATGACATTTCGTTAGCAGTTATGATACATATAGAGACACATTCTTGCAAAATTTCATCAACTTTGATCAATTGGGTTGAAAGCTACTGGTGTTGATAGAGGTGAGTGTTAGTGAAAATTTTTCGTGTTTTTCATGTGCGATTTTTGTCAATCCATAACTTTTGAATTTCTCTGCCAATTTTCATGAAATTTTCACAGAAGCTAGTTTATTATGTGTATATTATGCCTGCAAAATTTGATGATTATTGGTATAGTACTTTCAATAGTACAATGGAAACAATAAAGGGCGCTGACTAGTTGCTGTCTGAGAGGTTAAAATCACGTTCAGTCCCAAAACATGTTTCGACTATAAAATTGTTGATTGTGTATCGATTTTTTTGAAACTTTGCCCATGGAACAAATGTAGATTGAGAGGTTTGTGTTCAAAATTTCAGCCGTTTCCTGTGCCAAATTCAAAAGTTACAGCGCTGATAAGCAAAACTTGGGGCTGTACAAAATTCAATGGCGCACATTTTACTCTTTCGTTGCTACAACAAAAAGTACTGCACCGATTCACATGAAATTTTGTAGGTGAAATGAACACATCTTAAGATGTTATTAGGCAAAATTTGAGCAATTTTAATGTATCTATTGCAGAGTTACAGTTGTGTTTCTGTGTCCCGAATATTGCGGATACAGGCTTTAATATAGAAAGTATATTGAATAATTCCAATATGTATCTTTTTCCCCAAAGATCATAGACACCAAACAGTACATATTTCTGACAACTAATCCACTGCTTATGATTCATCACAAGTCAGAATCTTCTTCTATCGCCATCGTCGCCTCCCCTTTTATGCTCCCATTGAAACGTCTTATTAAATTATCAACAAGGGGGAAACGGAAGTGCTGAAAGGAAACTAGCACTAAGTGATGTAATCGAAAAGAAAATGAATTAAATTGTATCGAAGGAAATTCCATAACAACGATAGCGACAACGACGACGCCGACGACGATGGGTGATGCTGATGGTGACTTATGCAACAAATAGGGAGCAAAAGAATGGAAAGATGAAAATCTTTCCTTTCATCCCCGCTCGACGACCCACCCCATCAGCCAGCAGCGATCAGCGAATAACGTTTATCCCGCCGAGCAAGTCCTGCATCTAATGACTTGTGAAGAAAAATGAATATTTTCTGGTCTCGCACAGTCGGAACAAAACGGCTAGCAACGGATCCGACTGGCAGACTGAGTCTGGTATCTCCCCACCCACCGCACCGCACCGCCATGGTAACCGAACGCTGCCATCCCGAAGGGGGATTTTTCAATTGAACCCTATCAACGGCAGGCAGCCAGCCCAGCAGCACACCAGGCTGCGAATCCATTCAGGATGGAAGAAATCCTTTTTTTCCAGGATATTGTCGGGAATGGATGTCTCTTTGGCAATCGGTGCTGCGCGTATGGCTGCTGTGGGATGTACGCGTACATGTCTACCAGTCATGACCAAGTGATAATTCTGTTTCAAGGGGGAAGTAAACTGCTATGTGGAGCGCTATAAATATCGTTATAAATATAAATTTATGAATAATAAACAATGGCACATTGGGTGGAAGTACTCTGGAAGATAACATGCCGAGCGCACATTTCGGTTGGTTAAAAACGTCGCGTTCACTTACTGATAACTGAGTTTACTGTTTTACTTTACGCCCGAAAATGATTGATTGACAGTTTTTGGGCGAAGCGACAGTGACACCACGGAAAGTGATTCTCGTTGCTGATGGTTCTTGTCGGGTTGAGCATATATATATTTTCCCATACATGATTGATGGTATGCACTTTGCCAGACGGCTATGAATAATCTAGTGCAGTTTTGTTCTGCGATCGTGCGAAACTAAACTGGTAGGGAAGAAATCTACTTCGTCATATGATCTAATTTCCGTCATATCAGACAGGAAATAGCCGATAATTACAGATATTCCAGCTTATTTATTTAGTTTTAATGATACATAAATATGATACGATGAATAATAATGTAGATAAATTAAGACAGATTTAGTGGTAGAACCACAATTAATGCACAGAGAATAACCTGAGCCTCAGCACATATTTTACATTCATCCCACCACCACCTCAAGCGGACTACAGGCCTGAGAAAAGAGGAGCATCGCAAAACCCAGAAAACAGATAAAAAGAAACTTCCCCCAATTTCAATTTTCTTAATCCTAATATAATTAATATCAATTTCATTACGAAAATATCCCGAATCATTATGCTTTGTCTGGCGATTTTCCTCTTGGTTGATTCGTTGTTTGGGCGCTTATTGTTGGTGAGCCTGGGAGCTGCTGCACAGTACTCGAAGCCCCGTTGCTTTTCCCGGTTATTCCCGCGATTCTTGGACCACGTTCCGGCTTCCCGTTCTTCCGAACTCCGCAGAAATGCTTTAGTGTAATGGCAACATAATGGCCAGCAACCGTTCGTGCCTTCGTTCCCGCGCGCCAGTCAGTGAGTTGTGCAAAAAATAGAAACGTGGTGGAAACGAAAATCCTCCTAGGACACGAAGAAATACAACAACATCATCACCATCATCATTATGGCGCTCATCGTCATAATAACAATCATCGTTATTCGGAAGGTTTCAGGGAAGCTTGAATATGTATGTATAAAAAATGAATTATGATTGTGTATATAAATTGTGATGTGTTCATAGTGTTTTCCGTCCGTCACCCCCCGGTGGTAAGGGGGGTTATACTCAGACAAAAGTAGTGTGGACAAGCAAGCTGGATGGCATGTGCTAGCGCATTTTTACATTTTTACAATGCCCATTTAAAATATGATGAGTGATACCAACGATTCACTATGGGACAAATATGTAGTTGCCCATTATGCCAAATATCTAATAGACACTACGAGAATTCTGTAAAGGGCCCAAAAAGCACGATCAAAGCCTGTTTATCACCATACTATTCTATGAGCACTTCCACAACCACGAGCGTGTTGAGAGGTTAGCATCTAAGCCGAAAGAGAGATGGAATTGTGAAAATAGGAGTGTTCATGGTGTGGCCTTCGAGTCAGTTTCAGTGCTGTCATCGTGGTTACTCCAAGTTACTCATTGAGTACCCACCTACTGAGGTAAAAAAATAACTACTTACCAGTCGCCCAAGGATTACTCCACAAATTCCCCGAAAATTACTCTACGGATCTTAAAAAATCTATCGAACATTCGATTTGAACGAAAATTTTCTCCGGGGATTTCTACAGTTTCTCACAGGGATTAATTAAGATATTTTTCTAGCTATTTCTCCGAAATTTCTCTAAAGGTTATTTTGAAAATCTTGCAAGGAGATCGTCCAGAAATTCATCCATGAAATTCTTCAGACATCCTTAAGTGATTCCTTCAGAAATTCTTTGAGAAGAAATTTATCGACGGATGCATTACAAAAACAATTCCAGGATTTCTTCAGGCATTACTCTTTACTTTAGAATTTTCTCCAAAGGTTTCAAGAGATTAATTATAGAAGGCATTCATAAGCCTTCCTTGGATTCTTTCAGCAATTGCTCTACGGATTCCTTAAGGTAATTTTTAAATAAAGTCCACCCAGAAAGATTTCTACGGATTCGTTTCAAAAGTTTGATTAGAACATCTGCCATGGATTTCGTCAGAAATTGCTCTAGAATTTCGTTTAAAATTATCTCTAGAGGATCCTCCAAAAATTTCTCCACGAACTACTCTAGAAAAGTTTTCATGGGTTTCCTTAGAAATTCCGCAATAACATGGTTGAAAAAATCACATTCAATTGGATGAAATTTGGCTGAACTGAATGCATTAGGCATTGATTATCAGCTCCGCTGTGAGATACTTGAAAGTGAATACAGAAAAACTCAACTAGGTACTTTGTGGAGGTAATGATTCCACCATCATCAACAAACGCTCTGCGCTGATGGATGCCTCATGAAAACAACGGCCGCATGAATGCGACTGGCCCATAAGCAAGCGTGGTGAATTTTCTCTTTTGGCCAATGATGTGAGCGACGAGAGATTTTTAATTCTCTTTGCCCCCGCCACCGTGAAAGAAAATGGCTTCAACGTCAGAAGAAGTGTGGTGAAAAGACAAAAACAAAAACTCACTTTCGTTGCATGCTTCGGATTTTTGCAACCCTACTCCACAGATAAACAGACGTATCACTTGTAACAAATTGCGATAAAAATAATCGTCACGAAAACATAATCGCCCAATGCTAACCAAGCTGTGTTACGCAAACCACTCAGTAGATGGCGGTAGTGGAGCAAACGTCAAACAGGAGCAAAAACTATGCGAGCACCGTGACCGAGCGATATACGAACTGCAAAATATTTGAACCATCCGTTAAAAAGGGTAACGATGAGAAGTGACTAGAGTGAGACGTCCGTTTGTCTGTGCCAACTCCATAAATCCTTTCAAAATTACAAGAATTTTTTCAGAAAAGTGTTCTTGGATTTCTTCAGAAATGCTTTCATTTATTCCTTCAGAAAATCAAAAGTTATGAATTCCTTTAGTTTTTTTTTTCACGGTATAGAAAACCTTCCGCAGACTCCTTTAGGAATTATTACAAAGTTTTCATCAGAAATTCTCCCAGCGATTCCTTAAAAAAGTCCTGGAGATTTCTTCAGAAAATCTTTATGAGATACCTTAATACATGTTTCCAAGGGTTCCATCAAAAAATCTTCTTTGGATTGCTTTCAAAATTGTTCTCTGGATTTCAGAAATTTCATGAAGAATTTCACCAGAAATTTATCATGTTTTTGCCTTTCTCGTACACTAAGTGTACTGGAAAGGCTATATGTTCACTCCAAATATGACTTTTTGATAGAAGGCCCGGAGGGTCGAGTCACCTATACCAATCGACTCAGCTCGACGAATTGAGGTGATGTCTGTGTGTGTGTATGTGTGTGTGTATGTATGTGTGTATGTGTGTATGTGTACAAAAAACTCACATCACTTTTTGGCAGTAAACCTCAACCGATTTTAATGACCGACGGTTCATTCGACGCGGAATCTGGTCCCATTGTTTCCTATTGAAAATGGTTCGGATCGGTCCGGCCGTTCCGGAGTTATGGCCATTTAGGTGTTCCGGACCGGTACCCCAGGAAGGGGCCAGATATGAAAACGCTACAAACCCATCCATGCGACACACCAAACTACGGCATTTTCGTTAACTTGATTAACGGTAAGCAAAAAAATGGCCTCAGACCATATCTGAATTGGTAATGTCCCGGAACCGGTTCCGGGTGTCCTGCCGGAAGTGGCCAAATATAAAAGTGAACTGAACCCATGCATGCGACATATCAAACCGCGGCTTTTTCGATAACCTGATGAACAGTAAGCAGGAAAACATTCTCAGACCATATCGGAACCGGTAGTGTTCCTGAACCGGTTCCAGATGTCCTGCCGGAAGTTTCCAAATATAAAAGTGAACCAAATCCATGCATGCGGCATATCAAAGCGCGACATTTTTGATAACCCAATGAAAGGTTGGCATAAAAAATACTCAGACCATATCTAAACCGGTAATGTTTCGGAACCGGTTCCGGATGTCCCGCTAGCAGTGGTCAAATATAAAATTGAACCAAACCCATGCATGCGACACAGCAAAGCGCGGCTTTTTTGATAACCTAATAAATGATAGCAAGCAAATAGGCTCAGACTATTTAAGAGACTTCCGGCAGTGTTCCGCAACCGGTTTAGTGCCGGAAGTGAAACCAAACCCATGCATGCGATACCTCAAATCACGGCTTTTTAGGTAAGGGGCTGTCCATAAACCACGTGGTCATGAGGGGGGGGGGGGGGTTCGGCCAATGACCATTTTATATGGACAAATAAAAAAATTTGTATGGACTAATGACCACGCGGGGGGGGGGGGGGGGGTTTGAAAAGTCCCAAAAAAATGACCACGTGGTTTATGGACAGCCCCTAACATGATGAACAGTTGCAAGAAAATAGACGCAGTGGTGTCCCACCAGAAATGGTTAAATGTAAAAGAGAACCAATAGGGTCTGGGACCAATTGGGCAGGAGCACCTATTTTGGGTACTTGCTGCTATAACTCAGTCAATTTCAAACCGAATGACATGATTTTTTGCACATGGCTAGATACTGTCCGTAACTGATCGTGTCTCAAAAATCAAGTCAATCGGTTCAAAATTGACTGAGTTACAGCAGCAAGTGCCCCAATTAGGTGCTCCTGCCCAAATGGTCCCATCCCAGTGAGTTCCTGAGATTTGTGCAGAAATTTTACTAGATATTTCTTCAAAAGCAAAAATCCGTCAGATATTCTTTGAGAAAATCCCGCTAGGATTTCTTCTGATGTTATCTAAATATCTTCAGAGACTTCTTCAGAGTTTAAGAAATTTCATCAGGAATTGCGGGATTTCCTCAATAGTTCTTTCATGGAGATTTACAGAATCATTCATTCATTCATTTATTTAGTATTACATCAAATTCAAGATAAAACTGAATCAACAATATTTCTCCATAATACACGGTTCGTGGCTGCCGCTCTCCATCCTCGGTCGCGCCCGATGCTCGCCAAGTCACGCTCCACCTGGTCCGCCCATCGTGCTCTCTGCGCTCCACGCCTTCTTGTGCCAACCGGATCAGTTGCATACACCAGCTTTGCAGGGTTGTTGTCCGGCATTCTTGCAACATGCCCTGCCCACCATATCCTTCCGGCTTTGGCCACCTTCTGGATGCTGGGTTCGCCGTAAAGTGCAGCGAGCTCGTGGTTCATCCTTCTCCGCCACACACCGTTCTCCTGCACACCGCCGAAGATCGTCCTTAGCACGCGTCGCTTGAAAACTCCGAGTGCTTGCAGGTCCTCCTCGAGCATGGTCCATGTCTCGTGCCCGTAGAGGATCACCGGTCTTATTAGCGTTTTGTACATGGTGCATTTGGTGCGTGGGTGAATCTTTTTCGACCGCAGTTTCTTCTGGAGCCCGTAGTAGGCCCGACTTCCGCTGATGATGCGCCTCCGAATTTCACGGCTCACGTTGTTGTCAGCCGTCAGTAAGGATCCGAGGTAGACGAATTCCTCCACCACCTCGAAAGTATCCCCGTCTATCGTAACATTACTACCCAGACGGATCCGGTCGTGTTCGGTTCCGCCTACCAGCATGTACTTTGTTTTTGAGGCATTCACCACCAGTCCGACCTTTGCTGCTTCGCGTTTCAGGCGGGTGTACAGTTCTGCCACCGTTCCAAATGTTCTAGCGATAATGTCCATGTCGTCCGCAAAGCACACAAATTGACCGGATTTTGTGAAAATCGTTCCCCGGCTGTTGAGCCCGGCTCGTCGCATCACACTTTCCAGCGCGATGTTGAAGAGTAGACATGAGAGTCCGTCACCTTGTCGCAGTCCCCGGCGAGATACGAATGAACTGGATAGTTCACCCGAAACCCTTCAGCAGTTTTGCACACCGTCCATCGTTGCTTTAATCAGTCTAGTCAGCTTCACAGGAAAGCCGTTTTCGTCCATGATTCTCCATAGCTCTGCGCGGTCGATACTATCGTATGCCGCTTTGAAGTCGATGAACAGGTGGTGCGTTGGGACCTGGTATTCACGGCATTTCTGGAGGATTTGCCGTACGGTAAAGATCTGGTCCGTTGTCGACCGGCCGTCGATGAAGCCGGCTTGATAACTTCCCACGAACTCATTTGTTTTAGGTGACAGACGACGGAAGATGATCTGGGATAGCACTTTGTAGGCAGCATTCAAAATAGTGATCGCCCTGAAGTTCTCACATTCCAAATGGTCGCCTTTCTTGTGAATGGGGCAGATTACCCCTTCCTTCCACTCCTCCGGTAGCTGTTCGGTTTCCCAGATCCTGATTTACAGAATCAATCGAAATTTTTTTTAAAGGAATTCCTTCTGGGATTTCTGTAGAAATTCCTACCCAATATTTTTTTTTTTCAATGATCCTGTGGCTTCATCAAAAATATCTCCTGGGGTTCTTTCAAGTATCAATTTAAGATTTGCTTCAAATATTTAGAAGTTCTTCCAGAAATTGCATAAAAATGCCTGAACGCATTCTTTAAAGAATGGCATGATGGAAATTCCAAAGAAATCTGTGGATGACTGTCTTAAGGCATCCCATCGAAAAAAAAACTCCTTGTCATAACTTTAGAGATTCTAAGAAAAAAATCCTAATGTTTTTCTGGATCCATTCTTGGACAAAAAATTCTAAGAAAGTACCTGAAAAAACTCCTTAAGATACCTCTTTAATTCCTAGAAAAAATCATGAGAAATGTTTTGAGGAACTCTGAAAGTAATTTATTTTTTCTTTCTAAATTGCTCAACATATTTCTGGAAGGATTCCTGCAGATATTCATAGATAAATTTTTGAAGGAAACTCTCAAAAATGTCTGCCATAATTTCTGCAGAAACTGCAGACAAAGGTACTGGTGAAATTCTTGTAAAAAATACATCAATATTTTCTGGGCGATTCCTGGAAGAATTTCTGAAAGAATTCGCAGAAGGATTCCTGGAGATATCTTTGAAGGAACTCATGGAAGAATTTCTTATTAAATTTCTTTAGCGATAAGTACATAAAAATCCCTACAGAAAAATTCCTGAATGAGAAATTCTTGTAGAAACAAAAAACTCCATGAAAAAATAGGGAACTTCTTCTGATACATTTTCTGGAAAAAAAAAATTGAAAATAACCCAGTCAACCAGTCATCGTATAAGATGTTGTATAAGATGTTAAAGTGGAGGCGATATGCGTACATTTTACATGCGCCTAAATGGAGTCATGCACGCATAAGGCCTCCACTTTATCATATTATGCATCATTCTATACGATGACTGGTTGTCTGGGAATCTTCGAAAGAATACCTGGATGGGCTCCGAGTCGTTTGACCGAATTTCGGCTGGCCGAACGCCACATGGCCGAAAGGATAATTTGGCCGAACGCTGAAAAATTTAAGTTGTACTCAAAATATCATTCTACATCAATGTAACCCGTAAGAACTACCTATTGTTTAGAGAAGGAGAAATCTCTGATAAAATATTGGCAGATTCAGCACCCTAAATGGCAATTCTAGAAAGAAAAGCCTATGATCGGAAGAATGTAATATTTCTGATGATCATATTACTCTAGCAGCTAGAATGTCAAAAAGTTCCTCTGCATCCTTTCAATAATTATTCGACCAAACGGCGCTCTGCCAAACGAACCATTCGGCCAGATGGTATTCGGCAAAATGACTTTCGACCAAACGAAATTCGGTCAAATTGCCGGACACCACTTGGAAGAAAAGGAGAACTCTCTCAGGTATTCCTATTGGAGGATTTTTTGATAAACTCTTTGGTAAATGCCAAGCAATAATTCTTGAGTAATTTCTGCAGGAATTACTGAGAGAATCTTTAAAGAAATTCCTGAAGCATCACCGAAAACAAAATGAAAAAAAAAACCTGGAGTAAGGTCTGAATAAACTCTAAGCAATCCCTGAAGGAATATTTTGAGGAAACTCTGGAGAAACCTCTTGAAATTGTAGATAAATACCTGAGAGAATAAGACCTGAAAAAACTCTGGAGAAATTCCAGCAATAATTCCTGAAAGAGTTCCTGGATAAAAATCTGAATTTATAAAGGAATTTTTGAATAAATCTGTAATAATCTAAAAATCTCTGTCAATATTTTTTTTCTGCAATTGTATCTTTTAGAGCAACCATTGGAGGAACTCCTTGACAAACCCTTGGATAAATTTCTAGAAGAATTCTAATAATATTCCTAGAGCAGTGAAGAGAATTGTCAGACAAAAGAGGCACAAAACAAGCAACAAAGAAGGTGCGACGATTAGTCATTATCCCTACTGGTGACAGATAATGACATGATCTCGAAATTTTTTGTTGCAGACAAAACGGAAGCTGAATTTGTTGCGTACTTTTCAACTCGTGAATAATCAATTATTACTAACCAAAGTCGAAACTGTTTGATGATAGAGTTTTACCAGAGTTGCAGTGTTTACCGACTCGAAGTTACCGTTCGAAAATCGCAATGCAAGGCTTAAAAATCTCTAAACTCGTGGTGTACGATGTTAATCCCATTATTTTCAAGTTGGGACAAACTTATGTCGCATGGGTTGTTTTGTCGCAACAAATACAGGTTGCGACATTGTCATTATTGTTGCGCGATGGTTGAATTTTGATTCACTGTCCTAGAGGGGAATTCCTTCAGAAATGTGTGAAGAACACATGAAAGAATACATGCACGAACTTCCGTAGCAATTCTGCAAGGGTATTTCCTTAATATTCACATGAGGAATTTCTGAACGTATTTCTGAAGAAACTCGTGGACTATTTTTTTTTTGAGAAATTTCTTGATAAACTACTGGAAAAGACACATGGAAAATTCCTGAAGGAGCTTCGAAAATAATTTTTGAAGGATTCCCTGGAGAAATTATGAAATAAATGCAGGAATGCATTTTATAGGGAATTCTTGCTAGGAAATCCTCTGAGAATATTTTTCTTATAAAACTGGAACATTTGAATAAATCTTGCATGAGTCCTTAAAGGAATTTCTGGCGGTGTTTCTGGATCATGGAGCATGGAGGAATTAATTCTATTTTTTTAAAGGAATCTTTAGAAGAATTCTTCCAGAACTCATAGAAGGAATACCTACAATAATGCCAAATTCTGCAATAATTACAGAAAAAAACTGTTTGTTTCTCCATGGAGTGTTTTTCCCAGAATAACTAATGCGTAATATTAAAGCCATTTCTATGGGACTTACCAGTATAGGGGCGCTGAAGTTTGGATATCTTGAGTAACCAGCACTGATTTTACCATGACAGCAGTAGTCTGTGTGGCTTTCCATTCCACAGAATCGTTTCTTGTTCTGTGGCTTTGTTGGTCAAGGCGCCGGTCTAGCGAATATGGAGTCGTGGTTTCAAATCTCACCGGAACGCGATTTTTTCACAGTCTCATCTCTCAATTTGCCAATTAATCAACATTCTGTGTCTGCACATTTTCAAGCTTAACAAGTTTAACTTTCTATTCAACCTTATCGGTTTCTAATGATGGTTTTGGTCATATAAAAATACATTGGATGTCCAAAATATGTAATAAGATAAGTGGCTTTACTAAACAATCAATCTTATTCGGGTGTTCGAGAAACACTGCTATTTATACAAACTGGAATCATACATCTTGTTTTATTACAATGTTATTTTTTCCAATAAATACCGATAATCCACAGTCGGTGCTTCACATTATCATACGAAGAGCGAATTAAATTTAATTCACGGCATTAATATGATTTTAAAATTTCAGCTCATTGCAACGTAATTAATTTGATTCGGAAATAACTCATGCTCCTGACCGTTGCGTTGTTGGCACGGTCGTACCCGTGCTTTTCTCGGTTGTGTTCCATTATGATTTTATTAAATTTTTCGCCAATTTACGAGCCACTTTCCGGGGGACAACAGCTATTCGAGAGCCATCCAACAGCTTCTGAAAATGCACCAGAGCACACGAAAAAAAAACGAGTTATATTCACTTTGGCAACCATCGCGCCGGCCGCTCTCCAGGCTAGGATACGGAAGGGGCTCTGTCAGTCTCTTGTATCTGAATTTTGAGAGATCCCATTCCCCAATGGCCACCGACCGAGGAAAGTATTTATTGCTTAAACGTGATTTTATGGACGGTCATGTTTCGTGTTTGTTATTACACACACACCCACCGACCGGCAGACGATCAGGAAGCTCTAGCTTGGTAAGGATGGTGGTGGTGCTGCACTGCAGTCTCCGGTCGGGTTGCATCCCGGTGTCCAGTCAGGAACCCAGGAAAGAACAAACTTTACCTCTTCGAGGAAAGCAGCAGCAGCAGCCTGGGCGAAAAAGGGGTCATTAAGCTGTATGGCTTATGCCATAATTAAATGCATCCTCTCTGCTCTAGTGTTTCAGGGGAGTAATTATGATAAATTAATGGGTGCCAGAAAGCGGTCAGCGTGCTGTGAGGAGGATTTACCGTGATTTATACTGGGAAGGGTCAGATTTTAGCTAGATTGCTGTGTTTGAATTTTGATGACGAAAGTGAGATGTACCCGAAGGAAAGCTAGGAGAGCAAATCGGCGTGAAAAAGCGTTATTAAAAAATTGATTTAAATGAATGTAGTACAGCAGTTGGAAGTGACTGCATGTTTGGTAAAATAAAGGAAGGATTAGATGATAACCACTCAAAAAGATTAGAAAAAGGACTGTCAAATCATAGAGTTTACCTCTGAAAAGTCTTTCTAGTTAAAGATTACTTCATTTTTTCTAACACTCCCACTCTTCTGTATGTAACTCACACTTTTTTTACAGTAACATCATGATGAGAGTGTATGGATTCAATTTCTGGTTAAACTGGAATCTTTTCGTAAGGGCGAATCCATAAATGACATTGATTTTTTTAAATAGATTTTTACATTCATCTGCTATTTAAGCATATTTTAAATCATGCTTGGATACACTATCAAAGAATACACATCCACCCACTACCTCGCTATCCTAACATGGAGTAATCTTTACAGGAATCCCGATAAAATAATTCCTCCAGATAAGGTCTCAAAAAAAGGGGGTGGAAGCTCAGGTAAAATATTATTTATCTCCTGGGCGCCCATTAAAAACACCACCCCCGGCGAAGACTGGCGCTTGAGCCTAGCTATTTAGCACTTTAGTTGGAGGAAATGTCAATGCAGAACCAGTAGCTTCCGGGAAAGTAAACCCAGCTCCCTGGGTTAATGGGTTGGTGTCAGGCCCTGCGAGCCAGCCGTAAAAAAGACAAGCACCAGTTAATCAACAAGAGAAGAATGCGAACTGATACCAATGGCGACGACCACAGCGACGAAAAGGGACTTGCGGAGGAGAAGGATGCAGCGCAGACGGTAATGCTGCAGCATGGAACCCGACAGAATGTGGAGCGATACAGACAGAAACGGAAGCAGTAGACCCGTCTCTTCCGGGAGAAAAAGCGCCGCCTGGAAGAAGCGGAATGCGAGGAAATGGAAATGCTGTGCCGTTCACAAAAAACACGTAAGTTCTACCAGAAGTTCAACGCATCCCGCAAAGGCTACGTGCCGCAAGCCGAAATCTGTAGGGATAAGGACGGGATCCTCCTGACGGACAAACGTGAGGTGATCGAAAGGTGGAAGCAGCAGTTCGACGAGCACCTGAATGGCGAAGAGAATGTAGGCACGGAGGACCAAGGCAGCGGAGGAGAAGACTATGTTGGTGCAGCAGAGGACGGGAACGAACCAATTCCCACGCTGAGGGAAGTTAAGGATGCCATCCACCAGCTCAAAAACAACAAAGCGGCTGGTAAGGACGGTATCGCAGCAGAACTCATCAAGATGGGCCCGGAAAAGTTGGCCACCTGTCTACACCAGTTGGTAGTCAAGATCTGGGAAACCGAACAGCTACCGGAGAAGTGGAAGGATGGGATAATCTGTCCCATCCACAAGAAAGGCGACAAGTTGATGTGGGGGAACTTTCGAGCGATCACCATTTTGAATGCCGCCTACAAAGTGCTATCCCAGATCATGTTCCGTCGTCTTTCACCTAAAGTAAATGTGTTCGTGGGAAGTTACCAAGCCGGTTTCATCGACGGCCGGTCGACAACGGACCAGATCTTCACCGTACGGCAAATCCTCCAGAAATGCCGTGAATACCAGGTCCCAACGCACCACCTGTTCATCGACTTCAAAGCGGCAGAAGACAGTATCGACCGCACAGAGGAAAATTATGGACGAGAACAGCTTTCCGGGAAGCTTGCCAGACTGATAAGAGCAACGATGGACGGTGTGCAGAACAGCGTAAGGATTTCGGGTGAACTATCCAGTTCATTCGAATCTCGACGGGGACTACGACAAGGTGATGGACTATCCTGCCTACTATTCAACATCGCCCTGGAGGGTGCTATGCGACGAGCCGGCATCAACAGCCGGGGTACGATCTTCACGAAATCCGGCCAATTTGTCTGTTTTGCGAATGACATGGATATTATTGCTAGAACATTTGGAACGGTGGCAGAACTGTACACCCGCCTGAAACGTGAAGCAGCAAAGACAAAGGCTAAGACAAAGTACATGCTGGTAGGTGGGACTGAGCGAGACAGGACATGCCTTGGCAGCAATGTTACGATAGACGGGGATACTTTCGAGGTGGTACAAGAATTCGTCTACCGCGGTTCCTTGCTAACGGCTGACAAAAACGTGAGCCGTGAAATACGAAGGCGCATCATCAGTGGATCTCGTGCCTACTATGGGCTCCAGAAGAAACTGCGGTCACAAAAGATTCACCCCCGCACCAAATGTACCATGTACAAGATGTTAATAAAACCGGTGGTTCTCTACGGACACGAGACATGGACGATGCTCGAGGAGGACCTGCAAGCACGCGGAGTTTTCGAGCAACGGGTGCTAAGGAAGATCTTCGGCGGCGTGCAGGAGAACGGTGGTGTGTGGCGGAGAAGGATGAACCACGAGCTCGCTTCACTTTACGGCGAATCCAGCATCCAGAAAGTGGCCAAATCCGGAAGGATACGGTAGGCATGGCATGTCGCAAGAATGCCGAACAACAACCCTGCAAAGTTGGGGTTTTCTAACCATCTAGTTGATACAAGAAGGCGTGAAGCGCAGAGACGATGGGCGGACCAGGTGGAGCGTGATCTGGCGAGTGTTGGGCGTGACCGACGTTGAAGAGCTGCAGCTGCAAATTGAGTATTATGGCGGCAAATTGTTGATTCAGTATTATCATGAATTTGATGTTAACTAAATAAATGAAATGAAGGTCTCAAAAAATCCCGGGAGAAATCCTAGGAGGAATATCTGAATAAATTGTGGGAGGAATCTCTCAATGCATTTTGGGAGAAATCTTTAAAAGATTCTGGATAAAACATCTGAGAAATCCAGGATCTTTGAATATCGCGTAACCCACCGAAACAATCCGTTCCCAGCCATCTTAGCAAACTGCAGTAGAATCACTTGGCGTGATACGGGACCTCGCGATGCAGACGACTTGCTCCGACAAAGTTCCACTCCTCAATAAGGTAGCATCACACTGCCAACTTCGTCATGATATTGGCTGTCACCGACGGTTGCTAGGGGAAGGACACCAAGGGGAATGGCACTAATCTTTGTTCACACCCCACAGGGTCAACTACCGGATGGCAGAGATGACATACACATCAGAGCGCAAAGTGAGAAGAGAGAAAAATACACATTACACGCAGCCATCAGGAAGAGTAAGAGTGCGTGTCAAGAATTATCTTCTGCCTAGTACAACTGCACGCACTCGGCATCGTTATCGCATCGCGCATGACGGGTGTGCAGGAAAGCAATAGAGAGTACAAATGAACACGCATCACACACCGCATGTGATGTGCTACTCTGTACTACTGAGAGCCTACAGCCTTCAGCGCAGAGGTCCACGCAGAGCTAGAAATGAGCGAAGCTTACGCCAAGGAATATTTGAGCTTTGCGGCGTCTCGCGCAACTGATGTGGCCTTTTACACACTCTCACGCAAAGTTTTACGGGTGAGAGGCGTGTGTTTGCTGCCCTACCTCATTCGTGCCAAAACACAGCAACGCACTTTTCATTGAGATGTGTTCTCAGAACGGTTTATTAGTGCATATAGGCCATCTCTGCCGAAAGAAATCCCTGGAGGGTATTATTATTATTATTATTAGTTTATTAATGACACTTTACCCCTAGAGTGGCATTCGTGTCGAGGTGGAGGGTATGAATCCCTGAAGGAATTCCCGGGAGCCATCTATGAAATAAACTTAAGAGGAGTCCTTGACAAAATCCCTGAAAGAATTTTTGAAGGCATCCCTGATACAACCATAGGAGAAATCTGAAAAGGAACCAAGAAAGACTTTCTCGAATGAATCCCGAAATGATTCCTACAGAAACCATTTAAGAAATCTTCCAAGGATTCCCCGGAAAAAATCACGGGGGGAATTTTTAAGGGAAATTGTTGAAGAATCAATGAAGGAATGACGGGATAAATACCTGAAAGAATCTCTGAAAGAATCCAGGAGAAATCCCAGAAGGGATCTCCCAATGCATTTCGACAGTAAAACTGGAAGAGTGCCTCAAGGAATCTCGAAAATAATCAATGAAATAATCCCAGGAAAATTCAATGAAGGAATCCTGGGAGGACTTCCTGAAGAAATCCAAGTAAGTATCCATGGAAATCCCTTTGAATACCCTGGGGGAATCCTGGAAAAGATCTCTGAAAGATTCTAGAGGAATACCTGAAGGGTTCCCAGGAAAAAAAATTCTGAAGAAATCATTGTGGGAATCCTTAAAGGAGTCTAGAGGAACTAACGAAGGAATTCCGGGATAAATCCCAAGGAACTCCGGGAAATGCCCAGAAATAGTCTCTGAAGAATACATGATACAATCTCGACAAAAATTCGTAAAAGAATCCCGGGAGTAATCCCGTTAGGAATCCCTGATGTAATGCCGGAAAATATCCATGCAAGACTCCCAGGAAAAACCCATCTAAAGAAAATACGGGAAGAATCCATGAAGGAATCGTGGAAAAAATGCCGAGAGGAATCCTGGATAAAATCGATGTAGGAATCCCCGAAAAAATGCCGTAACAAATTCATAAAAGTAACTCAGAAGATATAAATGAAAAACATCTTGGGAGAAATCCCTGATGGAATCTATAGAAGATTCTCTAAAAAATCCAGGAGGAATTCGGGAGGAATTCAAGGAATCCTTGAAAATTTTTCTTAAACTTGGTAGGAATCTCTAAAGCAAATCCTGAGAGGAAATTTTGAATAAAATACTGGAAAATATCTTTGAAGGAATCCCTAAGGAAATATTTTAGTAATCCTTGAAAAAAAAAATCCCAATGAAATCCATTTGAATATGCAGGCAGAATCCCGAAAGAATCCCTGGAGAATATCCATGAATCTCAGCAGAATGCCATGAAGGAATCCCTGAAGGAATCAATAAAGAACTCCAAGAAAGTTCTGATTCGCAACCAAGTTCCAGGAAGAATTCATGGAGGAAATTCTGGAGATATCCCAGTACGATCCCGGAAGGAAGATCTAAAGAAAACTCGGGAAGCATCAATGTGGGAACCTTGAAGAAAATGCCAAGACAATCCCGGAATTGCTGTAGGAATCCCGGGTAAAATTTCAATAGAATCTAGGGAAAAATAAATGAAGGAATCCAGGGAAGAATCTTCAAAGGAATCCCTGAAATCTTTAGAGGAATCTCTGGAAAAAAATCCTGGAGGGATCCATTGATTACGTCAAACCCGACATATCCAGCAGGAAGCATAAATTTGTGGTGTTATAGGTTCAAAGCTTCTACCATCATTGATGACGTCAAACCCGACATAAACATATCATTGACCTGTTTTTATTTTGACTAATAAACTCAACATAGATCCATCAGATGTCCGATGTTGGTCCAACAGTGGTCCAACATTCGATAAAAATTGACCCGACATTCGATCATTTTTCAGTCTGGCGGAATTTTGAAGTTTTTTTTGTGTTTCGTATCCAGCTAGTCATTTGAGACAATTCCAATTGGCAAGGATCTTCTTCTCATTTGATAAGTGCTCTGATTGAATTCAATCGTTTTAAACATGACTAGAAGGAAACCTGACTGAAAAGAGTGTTGGTTACTGTTTAAATGAATGAGATGATTTTTTGCATCACTGTTCAAGTGGCTCCGCCTAGTGATAGGGAGTCGTGCGTTCGATTCCTACAGGAGCACATAGATTTCTTTTCGCAATTTAAATCTCAATTTGTTCATACGGAGCGGACCTGGTGTGATGGTTAGCACACTTGACTATCACGCCGAGGACCTGGGATCGAATCCCACTACCGACAAACTCACAAAATGTGGGTTCTTCCTTCGGAAGGGAAGTCAAGCGTGGGTCCCGAGATGAACTAGCCTAAGGCTAAAAATCTCGTTAACCTTCACATACCCGACCCCCGACAACTCATTTTGAAAACGCTGCCATTTCGTCAATTTTCATCCGATTTTTTTGAAGTCGCCCTTAATGGATCATAAATTGGTGCTAGTTTATTACATTCAAGTGGTCATGTAATACCCGGAACCATTCCGGAGATATTCCGGATTGTACTGGGGTCAGGGGGTGGGGGAAGTGTCTGTTTTGCCAAATGACTAAAACTAATAATTTCGTGTGTTATTGTGCTTGAGTGACCCCCGCGGAACCTGTTTCAGGTATTCCGGAGCAGCCACATCAGTTACAACATACTTCAGTCAACTTTTTCTGCCCCATTCTCTTGAAGTCATGAAGTTTGATACGTCGCACGGCATGTTTTGATTGCAAACCTGATATGTCCCCGATGTCAGGATGTCACCCCCGTGGAACTTATGCTAGATGTTCCGGAGTGGCCATATTAGTTGATACAGACTTTAGGGTATCGTTTCTGAATCAGTCATTCGAAATCATGAAGTTTGATATGTCACACGACATGTTTTGGATGAAAACCAGAAGTGTCCCCAATGAGGCCCCCGCGGAACCTGTCACGGTGGGAACCTTATTCAAATCTGGTTATCGCAGTTGCGTTTTATTGTTCGCAGTAAAAATTCCGCTGAAAATCGATGGTTAAAACAAAATAACACACGCAATAATCATTTTTAGCTATTTCGGCACCCTCCCTGACCCCAGTACAATCCGGAATATCTCCGTAATGGTTCCGGATATTACATGGCCACTTGGGTGTTATAAACTTGTACCAATTTATGATCGATTGAGGGCGAATTCAGAAAAATTGGATGAAAATTGACGAAATGCCAGCATTTTGAAAATGAGATGTTGGGGGTTGGGTACGTGAAGGTTAATACAGATAAAAAAAAATGTTCATCAAACATACGTGTGTTTTGTTGTGTATATGAGTGTCAAAGCATTTCAACATTGTGAGTTCCACTTGGTTTGGTTAGCCAAGTGTACATCGAAAAATGGACATCTAGAAGAAATCCCATAAGGAATTCTTCCAAAAAAAAACGTGGATGAATCATTGACAGAAACCTGGATCGCTGAAGGAATCCAAGAAAGAAGCCCTACAATGCCCTGGAAGAATCTCGGGGGATCAATTGCAGAAATCCTGAAAAAAAAATCACTGAAATAATCCCAATAGAAATCCTTGATTAAAGCCCAGGCGATATTTTTAAGGAAATCCCGAAAAAAATCAATGAAGTAAAACTGGATGGAATCCCTTGGAGAAGCTCTTGAAAGAATCTCGGAAGGAATTCCTTTCAGAACGTTGGGTGGAAACTAGAGCAATTCTGGAGGGTATAAATACCGATGCTACGTCAATAGGCGGAAGATCATTAGGCAGAATGGTCATTAGGCTGAATGGTCATCATGACGAATTGCAAAGCAGCAGTTATAGTACTGGAAACGAATCTGTTGGTTTTACCTTCTCCAACAATTATAGTTATTTTAACAATGAAATGAGAAAGAATAGACTTTTAAAAAAAATGGAAAAAATATGATGTGGATTTCAGCAGCGCCAAAAACTATTTATTTTATTTTCTATTTGATTTCCTTGGATATAAAGTATTTTCGTGCCTGTCACACCATATACATATGGATAATGATCCTTGGATGAGAAAGCTCTCAGTTAACCCTTTATAAGGCAGTGGCAACTATATTGCCACCTGTTGTTTGTATTTATTTTTCTGTTTTATAACAATTTATTTAGAACCTTTTTTTTTTGGTTTACGCAAAATTGGGATTATTAACAACGCCAGATATTTTTTTGGTACTAAACAAAGCTTTAACAACAATTTGGGAGCCATTTATAGTCTCAAAAATGGCTAAATTTGACCGCGTGAAGAAAATTAGCTCAAACTTATTGTAAAATTATATATTTGATAAATATTTTAAGAAATAATCAATTTATGGGTTGACATGAGCTGAACTACACAGTTTATATTATGGGTTAAGCCCTAATCCACTCTAAAATTTCTTTTCCGGCTTTTTGTCGAAGTCAAATGAAGAAAAGTACCCTAAACGGGCAGTGGCAGCTATATTGCCACCTCAAAAGCTCGTTTTTGGGGTAAACGGGCAGTGGCAACTATATTGCCACCTAGATTTTCGAGAGTTTCTTTCAAACAAAAATTGTTTTGTACATGTAATCATGTATATATTTTTTTCCATAATAGTATGCGTTGACAACGCTTCTAGTTTTCTCGGCCTTACAAAGGGTTAATAATTGGGGAAGTGCTCATTGAACACTAAGCTGGAAAGCAGGCTTTGTCTCAGTAAGGTAAGAAGAAGACCCAATGACCATTCGGCCTAATGTCCTTCGGCCGAATGGCCTGGCACCATAAATCTGAATTTGCTATTCTTAGTCTCTACCTGTCAGTACGGTTCAACACTCCTGCACTGAGCAATGCTCAATGAGCATCATTTGCAACCTCAGTCGTTAGATATGATTTTAAACGAAAACGCACTCCATTCATAAATGACACATTACACACAGTCAACTGATAATCCGGCGATTCAATCTCCACTTCCTACTGTTTCAAGTCTGCTCGCTTACGTTGACTACATCACGTCAAACGAATCATAATACCGATAATGATGTTGTGAGCCGACTGCCAAGGCGAAATGTACATATCTGCCATAACATAAATCAAACTTTTTCCACTTCAACAGTTTATCAAACATTGTACGAACAAAGGCTCAACAACACGAGTGCGTGACGGCCGGGCGTCAAGTTGAATTCGTTTCGAGCATTAGAACTTGGTTTATGACTTCTCTCTTCCTACCACCACTGGTTCCTTGGTCTCTCCGGATGTTCGTCACCGTATTGGGACAGTTGAGCTTTTTACGACTATAATCATCCGGTGAAGCCGTTGCGAGCCGAAAAGTTTTTCCTCCGCATCAGATGTGAAAAGCTCAAATAGGATGGGAAAGTATTGACCCTCAGCTCCAATACGGGTGGTGCAGAATCATAAAATTTCATAATCGCTCACTTTTATTGTCAACTAAATCACTCTCGCGAGGGTCAAACAGAACAAAAGAAAATACCTGAAGGAACGAAGAAATCTCTTAAACAATAAATTTGACCAATAAGTATTACTCAACCCAATGTTGATGATTGGTCAGAAAGATGCAATTAGTTTTAAATGAACTATTAAAGTAGAATCACCTCAACACCTACAAGACAATTAGTGTTTTGTCCAATGTTCATTAGTGCCACCTTCTGGCTGAGTTCTGAATCAAGCGGCACATCATCTGTGTGTTTTGAATGATGTGATATTTTTCATCTCGTTAAAGTTTAGGTATGTTACTTTGCAGTATGGTAAAAGATCACAGAAACTTGAAAACAAATTGTAAACTCAAATTTCAAGAACTACAACTAAGGTCTGTTTAATAACTTACGTTTCACAGATCTGAAGATTTTATGTTTTTATAATCAGCCACAAAAGTATGCATTTGTCACAAACACGTGACAGTTTTTGTTCGTACTCATAAAACTCATACATGATTCATTGAATGTCTTCCGTGACACCAACATTCGTACCTACACCCAAGAGCATCTCTCATTTTTGCGGACTGACAGTCGTTGAGACAGCTTCCAAAATTATTGCAATCCGGCAGCAACAAAGCAACTAACTTGTACCCCAAACCAGTTCAACTGCCACAGACTCTTCCTTGGAGGTACCTACTAACTACACCTTATAGGATAGATCCGTGTACCCCCCTTGTGTGTGTGCTGACAAGACCGAATCCATTCATTCATATTACATTCATTCATTTTGGAGAAAGCTCTTCCATCATATGAATAAATTTCCGTAATGACTGCATATGTGTCTACCGTGCCGTGCCAGTCAGGCCCGAAAAGCCACCCCCAGTTTAGATGCGACTGGGTGCACCAGTTTGGGCGAGATGCACCAGCTGCAACCGGTTTTGCTTTCACTTAGTTGCATGTACCTACTACGACTACGGGCAGTGGTGTACGTCGCAGAGATTCCGAACATTTTTAGGAATGCAGCTTCCGTTCCTGGTTCCCGGTCTGTCCTTCAGTGTTACAAGAGGAGGTGGATTTCGACGGTACAGATTTCGGTGCAAATGCAGCAAGTTGAATTCTGAACGTACATACATGTGCTATCTGTTGGTACTTGGCTACGTTTAGGATGAGAGCGTAGTCTGTCTTTTAATGTCACATATGATGAATTAAAATTTTAATAGATGTCACACAGATAATAATTACTACCATTCGCATTGCCGCCATGCATGGCAGTTGTTGGGATTTTCGAGGGATGCACTGTAAGAAAAACAATTGTCATTCTCGTATTAGATAAGAATGTTACTGGCTCCCAGTTGTAACGTTTTGGCGTTTTTATTCTTTTAAGTAAAATAAAGTTTGAATTCAATTAGATTGAATTGTTATATTTTTTTGAATATTTTGATTTTGATTTTAGAATTTGTTTTTTTTTTATAATAAGTTATTAGTTTTCATGATTATTTAGTTAATTTGTAGCTTTTGACGTTTTTATCCTTTTAAGTGAAATCTCATTTGAATTAGATTCGTTGAATTCGCCTTAGAGTTTGAATCGTTTCATTTAGTATAGATTATCCGTTTCATATATGGTTTGTGTCTAGGCTAAGCTAATGACGATTGATGTTACGTATCTTATAGGACTTTTTCGATGGCGTTAAATAGTTTTTACGCCATGTGCGATTTAAATTTGGCGCACTTGTATATGATAGTTTGTAAATTGAATAGACGACTGCTTCAATAGCGTGAAATTTACATGACTAGAGATTTCGACTGACTCCATCACTTTATAGTTGAGTCGGCTGGAGAACAGAAGCGAGCTTCGGTGACCTTCTGCCAGTTTTAAGTTTTGTTAAGGTGTGTAGTGTTTTGTAGTAATGTAAATTTATTTAGTAGTGTCATTTGAAGTGAATTTAAGATTAATATTCTTTGTTTTTTCGTTTTGTAGTGACTTAAATTATGGTTTTTGTCGCCAGGGGCAGACGCCAGGCCCGGATTTAAGGGGGGCAAAGGGGGCAAGTGCCCCGGGCCCCCCGATCACGGGGGCCCCCAAGGATCCTGAAGCACTATATATTTTCTTCATCAAAACATAAAATGCCCTTCAAGAGACGATTTATTTTATACATGTCCTAGTGTTGTTATAATTGAGTTCTTCTCCCTATCCAGATTATTTCATATCTGAGTTTTCACTTGAAAATCCAAAGTTTCATTATTTTTGATATCTTCACATCAAAATCCCTAGTTTCGTATTATTGGTGCCATAATATGCTGCTTTTTCGATTAAGTTAAAAAAAAAAACATTATTTTATTTGCTAAGCAATTCAACCGTAGAATTGAAGAGTATTTCCCAGAATGACTTATTTGAGGGATCGGTTTTAATGCATGGTTGCAGCAAACTCATATCTAGATAGGTATAACAGTATTCAATAATCAGGTAAAATGAAGTATTTTTTTTAATTTTGTTCTGCGCGAGTTTCTATAAAACCCCATGGAGTTCTTGTTGAATTTAATCGAAAAACTGTTTTAGGACTAAACATTACAACAAAATAGCGTCTCTATCAAATAACTGCTTAACACCCATCTGCATCAGTTCGTTGAGGACAGATGTTATCATAGGAAAGAGTAGATAACGATTCTTAGAGATATTTGAGAAATTCGGGGAAGTTTTGGAAACCTAGTTTTCAAAAACATCTCAGAACAATGTTTTTACAGTGTTATTGCTACAGTTACCCCCAACAATCCTGGCTTTGTTCACTCGTTGAATTTTGCAATTCGAACTGAACGCTAATTTATCAAATTTTCCTAAATCTTTTAAATCCAGTTGAAAGTTTAAAATATATGTAAGATCTGATTAAGATTACATTTACGCTGTAAACCTGTATGCGGAATCTTGACATTTTAGCATTAATATCAGAATGCTTGTTCGTAACATTTTTGTTCATTTATTTAAATCATCGGTCGATATTTTTAAGAATTGCAATTGAAGGTTTTTAATATTTCATCATAAAAAAATGAAAAATAAATTAAACATTCATCATTCGAATGAACAAAACAGTTGAGTGACATAGTTTCTTTCTAAACCGAAAAAATCGGCAAAAAAACGAATAATAAACAATATTGAAAAGAAAAAGTTAATGTACGGTTTACATATTCAAAAGCTTGTTTTTGGGGGCCCACTTTATACGGTTTGCCCCGGGCCCCCCAAAGCCTAAATCCGGCACTGCAGACGCTCTGTTACCTGTGCGTTTAATTGTTGTTAAAAAAAGGTAATTATTAAAATTGAATTCGTTTTATTGTATGTTGTTTAATTTTGTGTTCGTCTTTGGACCCTAGCGTCCAAAAGACGCTTTTTATTTTGGGCTTTAAGCCCCTGATGCTCGTCCTCGCCCGCCAGTTCCTGGCAGTTGAACGGAGTCAAGGGGAATACTTCCGGCCTACCTGCGCGCAGTTTAGGCACGATCGGGCAGAGTACCGGACCGCTGACACCCTTCCGCACCTATAATCCGGCGAACATAAAGGAGAGCAACGTCGACGATTGGCCACGAAGCAATGACATCGGAAAAGCCTGCGCAGGTACGTCAATCATGGCCATGATCATACACACACACACACACACACACACACACACACACACACACACACACACACACACACACACACACACACACACACACAACACCACAACTGACGACCATTTGTGAAAAATAATATATGCTTTAACGAATTCTATTGTTTACTATTATTTTTTCATTGTTTTGGTTCTTTTAATTAGTTCCTTTAGATAAATTCATTTCAAACACTTTTAATTGTTCGATTGTTGTTGTTTATCCAGTTTCTAGTCTCTTTGGTGTAAATTTCCGTTATTGTTTCAGTTTAAGCGTTTTTGTATTAAGTTTTTAGTGCGTTCGAGTGTTCAGTCGAGCCATGGCCGTTCGAGAAAGCCCTTGAGGTAAGAGTCGTCGAAATGGTCGGGCAAACCTATAATGAACCGGTGGTCTCTCGTTCGCGAGAGTGGCGCAAAAGCCACCGAGTTTTAAGACTCTCGAGTAAATTCGGCGAACGGTTACACACAGTGATAGTAAGGGAGGGGGGTTGCTACTGCCAACCTGAGCGTTTGTTCTCTAAGATGAGCATCTCACAGCAGCACCTGATCCTTATGTTAGGGCCTGCTGATCGACGCAAACGACTCCAAGCTCAATTGTGAACTACGTTCTTCCGGAGAGTAGATGGATGGTGTCCGGCTCTGCTATCCAGCCGCAAAAATCATTGCAACGGAAAATCAGCAACAGAATAAGATGAACCGAGACCAACGGCAATGACTCCAGCGAACAAAATGGGACATGCTATTTGAAACTCGGTACGAGGAACTGCCGATCTTTCAACTTCATTGGGAGCACCCGCATACTCGCCGATCTACTGAAAGATCGTGGGTTCGGCATCGGAACTGATGATGACAAAGTCGCATTTTACGCGCAGCTCGAACGCGAGTACGATCGCTGCCCTAGGCACGACGTCAAGATCATCATAGGAGATCTCAATGCTCAGTAGGCCGTCCCTTATTTTGCAAAAATTAGAAATGTTATAAGTTCGTTAGTGGAAAATGTTCGTTTTAGCTAAAAAATGATCGTGTCAAAATTTGAAGTCCGTATCTCAAGGCTAAGTGGTCCCTCAAGGGGCCTAAAGTTGTCAAAAATTGTATGAGATCAAAAAAACATCAATTTTTTTTTTCGACGGAACAAATACGCTATTCCACTAAAACCGGTGATTTTAGGACCCTAAAGGGCCAAAAATGTGCTTAGATTTGCGATATCTTTACTCGTTTCCAAGATATTGAGAAAAAACCACCGAAAAATCAGCATTTTTGACCATTTTTTTAGATTCCGAAGGAAACCTACCCTATTTTGTTCAATAACTCAAAAACGAGTAGAGATATCGCAATTCTAAGCACATTTTCGGTCCTTAAGGGTCCTAAAATCACCGGTTTTAGTAGATTGGCGTATTTTTTTGTCGAAAAAAAAATTCATGTGTTTTTTGTCCCATACAATTTTTGACAACTTTAGGCCCCTTGAGGAACCACTTAGCCTTGAGATACGGACTTCAAATTTTGACACGATCATTTCTTAGCTAAAACGATCATTTTCCACTAACGAACTTATAACATTTCCAATTTTTGCAAAATAAGGGACGGCCTAATGCTCAGGTAGGCCAGGAGGAGGAATTCAGACCGACTATTGGAAAGTTCAGCGCCCACCAGCAGATGAACGAAAACGGTCCACGACTCATTGATTTTGCCACCTTCAAAAATAAGTTGTTTCGTGGTGGCTTGTCAGTCTTGACAAAAATAAAACACGATTTATGTTATTTTGACCGACGTTTCGGTCCGTTTGGGACCTTCTTCAGGGACTCAATAGTTAAGTGTTCTCGTCCAATGTGGTTCGGTAGAGCCTGTAACTGTCGATTTGGTTCGAATTTTCCCGCACAATCGCAGCCAAATTGGATGCCCTATCGGAGGCAACCCTTTCCGAAAATTAGCACTCCGGAATAAGGTCAAACGTAGCACCTTTTTCCACCACAGCCTCCCTTATCGTTACTCCTGGAGAACACCACAGCAGACGGAATCGCAAATCGACCACGTTATGATTGACGGATGACACATCTCCGACATTATCGACGTCAGAAGCTATCGTGGCACCAACATCGACTCCGACCACTACCTAGTGATTGTCAAACTGCGCCAAAACTTTGCGTCATCAACAATGTACGCTACCGGCGGCCAGCACGGTACAACTTAGAGCGACTAAAACAACCAGATGTCGCCTCAGCATACGCGCAGAATCTCGAGGCCGCGTTCCCAGACGAGGGCGAGTTCGATAAGGCCCCTCTAGAGGACTGCTGAAGTACAAGCCGCCATCAATGCCGCAGTCGAGGTACCATCGACGAAGAGTGCAGAACGGATTTGGAGTAGAAGAATGCAGCGCGGGCGGTAATGCTGCGGTGAGAGACCCGACAGAACGTGGAATGGTACAAACAGAAGCGGAAACAGCAGACCCGCCTCTTTTGGGAGAAAAAGCGCCGCCTGGCAGAAGCGGAGTGCGAATAAATGGAACAGTGCATCCCACAACGGCTTCGTACAGTGAACCGAAAAATACAGGTATAACCACAGCGGCCTCTTGATCGACGAACGTGAGGTGATCGAAAGATGGAAGCAGTAGTTCGATTACCACCTGCATGGCGTGGTGAACGTGGGCACGAGAGACCACGGCAACGGAGGAAACGACGGGCAAGACTTTCAGATGTAAAGCGGAGAGAGTCAGAGGTATTTCAAGAGAGATTTAAGGAAGGGGGTCAGAGGCGTTACCATACCAGGCCTTTCAGGTGGTTTCAGAGGGCTTATAGGGGGCTTAATACGCTCTCAGGTAAACTTCACGGGGGCTTCAGAACGTTTCAAGACGTTTCAATGCATTTAAAGGTCTTTCAGAAGGTTTCAGAGGCGTTTTAGGGGGATTTAGAGGCTCTCAAGTAATTTCAGACGGGTTTTAGGGATGTTTTAAAGTATTTCAGGGCGTTTCAGGACAAGGTGTTTTGGAAGGCTTCGTTTGTTTTCAGGTTAGTTTCACAGAGGCTTCATGGGAGTTTTAGAGGCGTTTCGAAGTAGGTCAAGACGTTTCAGGCCGTTTTAGGAGGTTATGGGGCTTTAGAGGCTTTAAAGTGAGTTTCATATACAGTGATAGACATTCGTTTAGCCGAGGCCAAAAAATTTTCAAAAAAGTGTCAGGGAACTCATGCAAAAGATTTTATGATAAATCTTTTTTATCGTAGTGATAGTATATCTAGTACTGTTTTATAAAAATGTGATACATCACACTTACATATACACTGAAACAAAAACGAGGGTAAAAACCCTTCAAATGACATTTTTTGCCTAGACATTCGTTTAGCCGAAATGTACAATTTTTAGAATTCCATAATAAAAAAACTAACAAATTTCGAAAAATATCCAACAAAATCATTTTGTATGGTGACCTGCATTATAGATCGACTTGTAAATCATGAATTAGATCGTTTTTGGAAGTGTTGCCATAATAATCTTGCATGCATCTCATATAAATATGTCATAATATTGTAAATGTTCCCAAATTTAGATTTGATCTACACTCCCGATCAAAAGTTTGGGGTCACCCCCTCAAAAACATGTAATTTTTTTTTAGGCCCATATCTTCGCCAATTTGCGCCCGATTTCAAAACCCTAGGTTTCATTCAAAAGATAATAAGTCAAAGAAACTTTGAACATGATTTAAAAGAAACTTTTTCAAAAAATTGTGTATGTAAACTTAACCCAAAGTTGCCAAATTTTCAAAAAAATGAATATAAATTTACGGCAGTGTCGCTCGAAATTGGGTCGACCATATTTTAAGATGAGAGCGGTAATGTGACCCATTTTCTATTAGCTTTCA
Source organism: Aedes albopictus (assembly GCF_035046485.1). NCBI lineage: Eukaryota > Metazoa > Arthropoda > Insecta > Diptera > Culicidae > Aedes > Aedes albopictus. Next base: position 56,058,732 of record NC_085137.1, on the reverse strand, counting down.
ACTGCTTTTTACAGAACTTTGCTAAAAAATCTAGAGAAAAAGTTATTAAGTAAATTAACTCTTCATGTCATCGACCAAAAGTTTGGGGTCACCCCTCAATATGATGTATCAGCCAAAAGTTTAGGGTCACTCTCGTTAAACATGGAAAAGTGATTTGGTGATATCGAAAAATCACGTATTTAAGTATTACTTTGGTGAAATATGATGGTTTCACTTGCATAAATCACAACGTTTGCTACTATAACGTCTTCCAATAGCTCCCAATATCTTCTAGATTGTATTCTGGCTGAAATAAAATACATTGGACGGCTCACATTTCGAGAAATGGCACCAAAAGTATTCAAGTTTCAAGCATAAACTACTTGTTTCATAATTTAGACGTTCTTTTCAAATAAATCATGTTAAAAATGAATGTGCATATCTTGCATTTTTGTATGAGCATCTGCTTTTAAATAAACAGGGTACAAAAATTCTGACACTTCTTGCAGTTTTTTCACTTGGCAGTCTTCTAACTCATTTAGTAATGCTAGTATCAAACAGGTATACTCCACAGGCATTAGGACACGTCTTTATTTCAACGCAGAACTAATTATTTGGCTTTTATCAATTCCATTTTAAGGTTTAACCAACCTAAAACCAATATACTTATTTTTTTCATGACATTTTATGCAATCATTTGAACATTTCTAACAATAATGATGTGCCATATTTTCAAAACTGCTAATCTAGCTAACGTTTGAGTGTTTACAGAAATAATTTTTCTTAAATAAATTTGTTTATCATCGCTTCTCCTTATCGGGACTTTTTTTATAACATTCCTCTGAATTTCACAAATAAATAAACTTTTTAGGTCAATTATCTTGCTAACACGTCATAAACTAAATGCCTTGGGGTATATCCTCGAAATATACTCACGAAATTGCAAAAAATGTATTGAAAACAATTTTTTCATTTAGGTAATTCGCCAATTGTTGAACGGTTAGTACCGGCATTTTGGCTTTCGTTTGTTTTTCCGTGCATAATTCCACTTTAGTTGAAACATATCCAGTGAAAGTCTAGATCTACTTATCCCTTATACTGCCCATTGAATTTGTATTCCCTTAAATTCCATTTTCTAAGAGAAAATAGAACATTTGTATGGGAAGTCTGTAACCCAAATGTTGAACGTTTCCTTACGCTAGCTCATCCTAATGTTGGACGGTTCTCGCCAATTGTTGAACGGTTGAAGCTTTGTTCGTAATTGATGACGTATAACCCGACATCAACCTATCATTCACCTGTTTTCATTTTGGCCACCTAACCCAACATAGACACGACAGTTACCGGATGTGGGTCCAACAGTGGTCCAACAATTGATAAAATTTGACCCGACTTTGACCCGAAATCCGATATTTTTTCACTCTGGCGGATTTATTTCCGGGTTTTTCGTGTTTTGTGCCCAGCTAGTCTGAGCTAGAGACAATTCATTTAAATGATAAGGAATCGCACATTTGAAGAGAGCTCTAGGGGACTGAAATCGTTTTAAACATGACTAGATGCAAAAATGGCTGAAAAGATTTGATTAGAAGCGAAAACGACAGAAGAAAAGTACGCCTTTAAAAGCCCCTGAAACTCTCCTGGAAACCCATGGGACCCACTCAACCCCCAAGAACACACATGGAACGACCCTGAAATCCCTTGAAAACCCGTGGGTTACTCCTGAGCCTCCTGGAACGCCTTGAAATACTCCTGGGACCCCCTTAACAGATAATTCCTCTTGAACACCTCTGGAACCACTGGAATCTTTCTGAAGCCAACTGGAACACCCCTAGAACATCCCTGGAACGCTCTTGAAACCCCATGCAATGCACGGTTAGGTAAAGAGAAATAAAATATTCTAGCAGTCATGCTAACATCGTAAGTTATGCCAGTGTTCAACAATTGGATCATGGATGCATAATGATAGTGTGATAAGAAAAATATTTTTTCAAATTAAATTACAATGAAAATATGATTTTAAACAATGTTAAACTGTAAATGGCATCCTTCCATGTCTTGTAACTATGATGTGCCTTTGATATTTATGATCGATTTGCCCGCAAAGCTTATTTCGTAACAGCAATTTCTTAAAATTAAGCGGTACAAAATTTTCAATAAATTTTTTTGACGTAAAATATGTATAATTTTGTAACTTAATTAGAGCAATATCGTGACCCACACGTATATGCATCTACATCATAAGTTTACGTTGGATGAAAATTACTTAAGTAAGGTTAAAAAAAAAATATTCAGAAACTGTTCAACATTTGGGTAGTGTTCAACAATTAGCGAATTACCCTACCTCGGCTAAACGAATGTCTAGGCAAAAAATTACATTTGAAGGCCCTCGTTTTTGTTTCAGTGTATATGTAAGTGTGATGTATCACATTTTCATAAATTAGTACTAGATATACTAAAAGTTTTATCATAATATCTTTTGTATGAGTTTCCTGACACTTTTTTGAAAATTTTTTGGTCTCGGCTAAACGAATGTCTATCACTGTATAATTCATGGGCGTAGAAGCGTTTCTAAGCGTTCCAAGAGGTTCCAGAGAGGTTTTTGGTGCTTCAGAGGCTCTCAGGTATGGTTCAGGGGCTGTTCATAAACCACGTAGACCGAAATTTGGCAATCTCAGACCCCCCCTCCCCCCTCGTAGACTTTTGTCCATACAAAAATTTTGAAATTTGTATGGAGCGTAGACTTTGACCAGACCCCCCCTCCCCCCAAAAAGTCTACGTGGTTTATGAACGGCCCCTCACGAAGAGTTCATGGGAAATTATAGAAGCGTTTGAAAGTGTTTCAAGACGTCTCGATGCTTTTGAGGGCGTTTCTAAAACGTTTTGGTTGCATCTGACCTTCTCGGGTGAGTTTCACAGAGGTTTCTGGGGACTTTCAGAGACGTTTCAAGGCGTTTAAATACGTTTCAAGGCGTTTGAGGAGGTTTCAGAAGGGTTTTAGGGGGCTTCAGGGACTCTCAGATGAATTTCACGGAGTTTTCGGGTTAAGAGGCGTTTCGATAAGTTTTAGGACGTTTCCGGGGGATTTAACGGGGATTCGGAGGCTCGGACGGAAGTTTTATGGAGGTTTAGAAAATATTTCAGAGCGTTTCAATGCGTTTCAGGAGGTTTTGGAGGGGTTTTAGGGGATTTCAGAGGCTCTCAGGTCAATTTCCCAGAAGTTTCATGGGAGTTTTAGAGGCGTGTCAAAGCATTTCAATGCGTTCAAGGGAGTTTCAGGTTTCTGGGGAGTTTGGGCGAGCTCAGAGGCTCTCACGTAAATTTGACGGAGATTTCATGGGCAGGATCATTAGAGGCGTTTCAGGGCGTTTTAGGAGGTTTCATAGGGTTTTTTTTTTAATTTCCGTGCGGGTTTGGGCGGAAGGGTCTCAAATTTTCATGAAACTTTTTTCACAGGCAGGGTTCATGAAAATATGAATAAAAAAAATAAGAAAAAATCAGAGTCGCCTATTTTCCCGGAAACCCTGTTGGATTTTTTTTTGTTTTTTTTTCAAATTTTTATTTTTGTGAAACAAAGTTTTTTATGTAAGTGAAAGCAAATTTTCTCAGGAATCCAAAAAAAATCTGAACCGAAAAAAGTTTCCATAAAATTATTTACCGTTGAGAAAATTCGTAAAGAAAAGCCGGAAAAATTAAGCTTGAACTTGTGGAAAATTTTCAAAAAAAATATTTTTGAGAAAGCGATTTTATAAGCTTCAATCGCTGAAATATTTGGAGTGCACTTTTTTTGTTTTTGATTTATGGTAAATTTTGTGAAAAATGTCCAAATGTGTCATAAAAGCATTTTATTTGAAAAATCATAATTCAAGGACGAAGCATCGTAAAAACAATTTTTTTTATGAAAATGAAAGCAAGTTTTCCCAGAAATAAAAAAATATGAAAAAGTTTTCCACATTGTTTTTACCGTTGAGAAAATTCGTAAAGGAAAGCCAGAAAACCTATGCCCGAACTCGTGGAAAATAAAAAAAATGAATAAGCTTTGATCGCTGACAGTTTTGGAATGCACTTTTTTTCGTTCCTGAGTTATCGCTAATTTTATGAAAAATGATTATTTAGGCCTTTTCTTTAAAAACGGTGAAAAATGTCCTGAAGAACTGATTCCATATCGTTTTTTCTACAATGCTTCGTTTTTTTTAAATAATAGCCTTATATGGCACATTTGGACATTTTTCACAAAATTGGCCATAACTCAAAAACGAAAAAACAGTGCAATACAAAAAAAAATCTTAATGGTGTAACGTTTTAAGGAAAATATAATCCATTCCGACTTATACTTCATTAAAGCCAATCCCGTATCTTTCAAATTAAATTTGTATTCATTTTCATAAAAAAACTTTCTTTCTACGATGCTTCGTCCTTGAGTTATGAGTTTTCAAAGAAAAAGCTTATATGGCACATGTGGATATTTTTCACAAAATTAGTCATAACCAAAACCGAAAAAAATCCTTCAAAAAATTTCAGCGATGAAAGCTTATTGAATTACCCTCTCAAAAATATTTATTTGAAAATTTTCCACGAGTTCGGGCATAATTTTTCCGGCTTTTCATTACGAACTTTCTCAACGGTGGAAAATTTTGTGGAAAACTTCTTCCAGTCCATTATGTTTTAGGATTCCTGTGAAAATGTGCAATCATTTTCATAAACAAAAACTTTTTATCTACGATTCTGGAGTTATGATATTTCAAAGTAAGTAGTGTCAGGGGAAAATAAAAGATTCCCAGCTGAGTTTTCCGGGAAAATAGGCGACCCTGAATTTTTCTTATTTTTTATTCATATACCCATGAGCCCTTCCTGTGGAAAATGTTTCATGAAAATCTGAGAACCTTCCGCCCAATTTGTACGATAATTAAAAAAATCCCTTTTAGTTACTTTACTACATTAGTTATAGCTGTGTTCATAAAAATAGCAGTGAAAGCCGTTTTCCATACAAAAAGGCCAACTTTGACATGCTGGCACTTTGTTCTCCTATGAGCAATTGAGATGAAAATTTGACAGTGAACTACAAATATGGTTAATATTGTTGTTGCAAAATTTGAGAGTTTTCGAAGCAAGTGGGAAAAAGTTAAACACTATGTGAAATTGATCAAAATAATAGCAGTGTAGATAAATTGAAATGTAACTTTACCTTGAAGAGGCAAGAAATTTTTCCGCACGCTATTCGAACAGTTTCCACTTTGGTTACAAAATAATCTACAAGGTCGAGAATTTTAAAAATATTTGCTGAATAAAAAAAACAAAACAAACACTGCTATTATTTTGATCAATTTCACATAGTGTTTAACTTTCTTTCACATGCTCCGAAAATTCACAGATTTTCTATAAAAATATTCACCATATTTGTAGTTCGCTGTCAAATTTTCAGCTTAATAGCTCATAGGAGAAATAAGTTACATCAAGTCAAAGTTGGCCATTTTGTATGGAAAACGGCTCTCACTGCTGTTTTTATGAACACAGCTGTACATAACACACTTTGCATTGCCTAACTAAGCATTATAATCATAGTTACATAAGGCTGTGTGAGTATGAACCTTACTCATAAAGCTCGTACAGATAATCAACTACAATGGCAGATCCGATGACCTATACTCAAGGAAGTTCTTGGAGATCCTTAAACTGACAAAGAACTCACCACACGTCGGGAGTGACGTTGCTAAGAAAGTTCATATCACTCCATGGTAGCCCTCCTTCTTGGGATGGGACACAGGAATTTACCCCTCATGCCCAGGCTCGAAAGTCTAGGCCTAAGCGCCATTACTCGCTCTCTGAAACGGGAAATAGCTTTGGCCTCATCCCATTGTATGACTAGGTTAAAGTTCAATAGAAAGTTACACATGAATTCATGAAAATATGCAGAATTAAGAGAACAGTCATGGTGAAATTTCCTATTCGAAATCGATCCTAACTGCCACATCAAATTTGGCAGCAGAACTTATCAAGATGGACTTGGAAAAGTTGGACAACTGTCCGCACCGGTTGATAGGCAAGATCTGGGAAATCGAACAACTATCAAGAAGTGGAAGGAAGGGGTAATCTACCTCATTCATGAGAAAGACGATCAATTGCAGCATGGAATCTTCAGAGTGATCACCATTTTGAATGCCACATACAAAGTGCTATTCCAGAAAATCTTCCATCGTCTGTCACCTAAAACGAATCGAATAGCATCGTGGGAAGTTACCTATCCGGCTATATCGACGGTCGATCGTCAATGGATCAGATCTTCACCGTACAGCAAATGCACCAGAAATTCCGTGAATACCAAGTCCCAGTTTATCGACTTATAGGCGGCATATGACAGTATCGACCACACAGAGCTATGAAAAATTATGGACGGAACGGCATTGCTTGAAGCTAACAAGACTGATCAAGACAACAAAGTGCAAAACTAAGCTGAATAAGCTTAAGTTTTATAATACGACTTTTTTCTGCGCGTACACTTGAATACGTTCAAAATGCTAAAACAACGTTGCTGTTTAGGATTACGGCACAAAACCTGGCAGTTGTTCAAGCGTATTTCCCTTACGTTTTTACCAACAGGTGATAGGCAACGAATTTCCAAATTAGAATCTGGATGGACACAATCCGCCTGCACACAAAAGCATCGTACCAACTCCAAAATGTTCCACACAGAAGTTACCTACATTGTTGAGTATATCGGTTCTGACTGCCATTTCCACTATCTCTGTTGTGCATCAGCTCACCGCACCGTCATCGTCATCGTCACCGCTCGTTGGCCATTCGCTTGCCAAAAAACTGTCGCAGTCACATTATGCTAATTGAAACAGTACCTACCGCCACAAAATGAGTTGGGGTTTACTCATATATGTATACCCGCGGACGAAATTGGCACCGTTCAACTTCAAACGGTTTTGCAATTTTGGGAAGTTTCATTTGAAAGCTTTGAAATTCAGATAAGCGGTAAGCGTTCGTTGGAATGTTGAAACGTTCGGCTTGTTGAATTCGTTTAATTCCCATCAGTAGATCCGGGAATTAGAATCGGGTTAGGAAATTCATTCAAAACCGTTTAGCTGCAACAATCCTTCGACGAACAGCGTGATAGATGTCCGCATGCTTCAGCTCTCGAGCGCAATTACAGACATAACTCAAACGACGCGACGTGCTTGCATATTCATCGTTCTCTGGAATAAGACGCTTTGAAGGCTTTGGTGGAATATGGTCCTGAGATGTTACACGATGTAATGGCAGCAGCTTCAATGCACACGCTGCTAGCTGGATGAGCACACAAATTCTCGGGGTTTTCCCGAAGCTCAAACGATTTTATAGGCGAGCCTATCCAAGCGAATTTTCTACGTACTTTTCGCTTCAACGGAAGGCAGGCAAGGCTGGGACGGACCCTCTGGCGGGATGAACGTGGGACGAGTAAAGATGGTTGATTTTACTATTTTTAGTATCGCGATCCGAAGCCAAGGCAGCCGTATTCATTCGAGTGGGTTGTTACCTGAGCGAGGTATACGGTTTTTGGTTTTCGATACGAGAATTTCTCAGGGATGGCGGATTGCGGGTGGCGGGAAAGGGGCGAACGTTCTATAGAAATATGAAGTTACAACCGACCGTGAAGCCTCTTTTCGGGTTGATTTTCGTCTTCATAAAGAAGGGATTATTATTTGTCAATGCGGTGAGCGCGATATGATATTTTATCGAGCCGTCAGGTTTTATGATAAAGCTGTGAAGGAGAAAGAAAATGGTGATGTCGCCGTTCAGCATTTGCCTACGGAAAATTTGATTGTAAAGATTGTGAAACGAGAAGCGCGAGATGGGAGCCGTAAGCTAAAATGTAAATAAAAATTTATTTGAGCTTGTCAGGACAAGAGTGATAATGATTGATTGCTTTGGCTCGAAGATATCGATATTTTAACGATGCTGGTAGGCATCATTTGATTGAATATCCATCAGGTTCTATGATGCAGACTACCACTTTTATTAAAAATATGTGGGTCACATATTTTTAGTTAGATGACGAAGCAATTCAAGATTACCTACGTCTATGTTCAATTTATTTTTTCAATTTTCGAGCAAAATTTCTGTAAAAACAGTGACATAATCATTTAAGTTTATAATTCTTCTTTCGGCCATACGTAAAACGACCAAATGGTCCATCATAATGGATTGTCATCCGATATGACATACTTATAAAGCATTCGAGCCCAACGCATGAATCGCGTAGACGCGACCGTTACCAATTGCAATGAAATTTTGTTTATGCAATTCAGTATCATAATTTACATTTTATATAACTAATTTTGGTATCATAATGGCCAATTTTTCCGAACTGGCTCATTATGCAACTGAAATGAGTTGCATAATGAAAAATAGTTGCATAATGTTCATAATGCAACTCATTTGAGTTGCATTATGAACATTATGCAACTCAAATGGGTTGCATTATGAAAAAAATCATTGCATAAAATTTTGTATGGAACTCGTTGCAAAACTCGATTTTTTCAGCACTCTTCGTATTTATCCAACTCGGCAAGCCTCATTGGATAAATGTACGACTCGTGCTGAAAAAATCAACTTTTTGCAACTCGTTACATAAATAACTATTATGTATTAGCTGCTATCAGACAATTTATTTTATATTATTTGATTTGCAATATTCTTCACCTAATTTTTGAAAAGGGCGTATGAAAAAAACTTATTTTCTTCTTCAAACAATTTAACTCCAAAACGGTTTGTTGGATTGAAACAATGTGTTCGAAGGTGTTTGAGGATAAACGACCTAAAAAAATACACTGAAAGTAATATTCATCGCGAATTTATGTTAGATGTTGTCTAATTAAAATTTTCCAAAAACCTTACCCTTAGATTTTTTATTATTATTCTGTAGAAAGCTGACTTCCAGCCTCAAAAAGTAGTCCAGGATGGCCAAATGATTCTAACTAGATGTGTGCACCGATGTCACCGACGTTTTTTCTGTAAAAAATCTGCAAAATATCTTTACAGAAATATTTTTCAGGGATGCCTTAAAATAATTCACCATCGATTCGTTAAGAAATATTTCCCAACTCCAAGTTCTCTGAAGAAATTCTTCCAGAGATTTCTTCAAAAGTTTCCCAAGATTTTTTATAAAAAACCTTCTATGGATTCCTTCTAAAATTCCTCCATTGATAGGAAAATCCTTAAAATGGTATACCGATATTTTGGAATTTTCTGATTATTGATCAAATATTCTTATTTTATTATTTTATTCATGGAAAATATTATATTCTGTGTAACTTTTAGAAAAATCATTTTAGTGTGTGTTCAACTCCCTTAAAGTCTTTTACTGTAATATAATGTATCAGTATCGCCAGACCGGCTACACTCACACAAGGAACGAATGAGATTATTGCGACATTTGCACCCATTTAGACTCGACCGGAATTCATTATTATCACAGTCGAATTTCGCACACGACTTCGCAGCGGCCCACGTTCACAACTTTGCTCGTGTTCATGACAAGGTCATCGGAGGCACAACTGGTAAACGAATTAAGTTTAATTAGTGTGAAATATCGCTGGAAAATGAAAGTTCGGTGGATTTTCAAATTATTACAGAAGTCTAAACATTAACGAGAAACCCAATATCTACCGGGGACTATCAGGCATCTTCAGTGTGTTAGCGTTGGTGAACTTCTATTTTTAGGCGCCTCGTCAGGTTGCAGGTCAATGTGGGGAAGGCGAATGAAATGATGATTGCAATCGTTTGTATCCGCATCAGACCGAATATACATCTGCGTCTACACAAACTCATGCGGATGTCGGAGTGTTGGTGGAATATGGTTGGCAGAGGGTTCACACATTGGTGCGTGGATACCAGGCGTAAGGTGATAGATTAGTGCAATTATTACTATGAAGCTAAAGCGGCACAGTTTGCTTGATTGCATAAGTCGTAGCCGTTATATGATAGTTTGACATTGTGCTGTGAAAGTTGGAAGGAAGCGAAACGGCTTTGCAACCGTTTCTAGTTCTAGCGATGGCTATGAATATACATGAGTTGTATATGCAATGAGGAGAGTATAGAGAAAGTGGATAGAAAGATACAAAGTAGAAGGAAAGGGACGAGCCAGGGATTGAATCCAGGTCCTTCTGCATATGAATCAGAAACGGTAGCCACTAGGCCACCAAGTCCGTCTATTTTTTAACTGTAAAATAATGATTGTGGAAATACTAAAAACGTTAATTGTTACAAAAGAAACAATGTCATCTGAAAGGTGACCAAAACATTTATTTTTCAATAATTAAAAAAAAATCGCTTTCAAAGACACCAAAAACCATTTTGAGATATACAGAACAGTCCTAAATATCAGCTAAAAATATAAAAGTTTTGATTGCCAGAGCAATTAAAAATACAAAATGCTCAAACTATACCCCGTCTAAAGGCGAGGTTGGTTATTAGAGGGCTAAACTTTACAGAAATTTCAGTGTTTCTTTAGACATTCTTCCAGAATTTCCTTAAACAAATTTTCACGACTTCCTCCACCAAAATTTTTCAAGGTACTACTAAAGGAAATTATTCAGCAACACCTTCTACAAGTTCCACGGAAATTCCTCTATAATTCCAACAGATATTCCTCCAGGATTTTTGTTAAAGAATATCTTCAGAGCTTTCTACAGAAATTAGACAAAAGACTTATGAAAAATGCCTTCATGGATTCTTTTAAAAGTTCCTCCACGGATTCTTTCTGAAATTAACTTCTCCAGGAATTCTTCCAGAAATATTTCCTGAGACTACTTCAGTAGTTCTTGGTTTTTTCTATGAAAGTCATAAGGGATTTTATTAGAAATTCTTCCATGGATTTTTTTTTCATAAATCCATCTACAGCTTTCTCAAACATTCTTCAGCGATTCTTGCGAAAATTATTCCAAGGGCTCCTCCAGGAATCCCTTGAAAAAAAAAAACGTCAGGGGTTGCTGTGGCTTCGTGGTCGTGCGGCTAGTGTCACCAAGCATTTAGAGGCATCGTGCTGAGAAGCACGAGTTCGATTCCCGCCGCAGCTGTCTGGAAAAGTTTTCGGCTGTGCCACTGGGCGTTGCATGCTAGTCCGTTGTCTAGTGTCGTGCTTCCTTCAAAGAGCTGGAAGCATTAAACGTGTCCGTGTCTTTTTTCTTTTAAGTTCTTAAAGGTTTCATCCTGGTACTGATTTAGCAATTCCTTCAGAAATATCTCGTAGGAGTACTTCAGAGATTCCTCCAAGAATTCTTTCAGATACTCTTCCACTCCTTCCTTCTAGAAGCACTTCATGGATTTTTTCAAGAATTCCCTAAAGGAACTCCTGAAGATAAAAAATTGGAACAAAATTGAAAATTTCCTGAAGAGATTCCTAAACAAAACTCGCTGAAGCAATTTCTAACGCAATCTTTGAAGGACTTTCTGCAGAAATGTCTGGGGAATTCTTGGAAAAGCTCCTTAAAGAATTTTATGAAAAAAAAATCTGAAATTATCTTTGGAGGTTTCAACCCGTTGAGATTTCTCTGGAGGAATTCAATTTTATAGAAAACTTTTGGAAGAATTCAAGGCAAAAATCTTGCATGAGTTCCTTAAAAAAACCCTGATGAGATTTCTAAAGGACACTTTTGAGAAATTGCTGAAGTAACGTCGGGAAAATTTCTGGAAATATCCTTGAAATAATTTCTGCATGAATCCGAGCAAAAATTGCAGACAATGACATTGGAGAAGTTCTTGAAAAAATAACATAAATTTCTGAAGGGGTTCTTGAGGGGTGTTCTGAAACAAACCTTGGAAGAACTACTGGAGATACTTCTGGAGGAGTTCCTTAATAAATTTCTTGCAAAACGTCTAAAAGTATAAGTGACAAAATCTCTGAAATATTTTTTTAATAATCGCAAGAGGAGTTTTCGGAGGAAACCCAGCAGGAATTTGAAACAAATCTGGAAGAATTCTTGGAGGAATCACTAAACTATGTATCTGAAGAAATTGAATTTTTTTAAGGAATCTCCAAAGAAATGCCTGGAAATGTGGAGAATGCTCTGCAGTTATTCCATGAAGTATTTCTTGAGATATTCCTGAAATAAACAACAGTGATTGCTGGAAGAATTCTTTAAAGAATCTCTAAAGGGATTCCTGAAGAGTCCTCGGAAAAAAATCTGAAAGAATATCTTAGGAAGATCTCAATGAATCCTAAGAAAAATTTATGGTGCAATCTCTGAAGGAATATTCGAGGAACCTTCTAAGATGAATCGCGTAAGAACTTTCTAGTGGTGTTATTACAGAAAGGAATCTCCAAGGAGTCCCAAATTTCAAAAATCATTCCTGCAAAAGAAAATCTGAATTTCTTTAGGTATCGCTGGAGAAATTTTAAAAAGAATACTGTGAGGAACCTCTAGAGAACTCCCTGCAGGAATTTCTTGAGGAATTACTGAAAAATTACTGGAGTAATCTTTGGTGAAACTTCTGAAGGATTTGCTAGGGGAGCTTCTCAGCATTCTGTTAAGGAATTTTTGGAAGAATTCCTGACAAAAATTTAAAAAAATCCTGAAGCAAATTCCTAGGGTTATCTTTGGAAGAATACTTGCTGAAATCATGAAAAGGGTTCCTGCAATAATTCCGTCGCCGCCGCCGCCGCCGCCTGTTGCCTTTAGTTGTTATATACGCCACCACCGATAAAATGTGCTTCGGTGCACACGTCTATCTCTAACTATTTATATCGAGTTACATTTTTATGAAGAAAATTAGGTGAGAAAATATGGTTATATGTTAAATCTCATTTGAATTTAAAAAAAAATATCGAGTCAGAAATGGCATTTGGCTCCGTTATGCCTGTTGGCATGAGCCTCTAATAAATGATTAAGTAAAAAAGAAAATGTTTTTTTTCGTTTGTTGGGCTGGAAATGTTCTATATGATGTTTTAAGGTAATTAAGCTAGTCAAATTATGAAAACCACCGTCAGTTGTAGCATCAACCCGAAATTATAAAAACAACATCAAGTCATTTTGTACATGTTCAGTTTTTCATCAAAAGTGTACCCATGTTTTTTAAAATTATTTTCTCGAAAGCTGTCTCAGGTTCAATGTACACGCATAAAAAGCGAACCCGCATATTAACACTCCTGCATCTGGAGTGAAAAGTGAGAAATTAGAAGTAAAGAGAGAGCAGTGCACAATGTAAAGTATGCAATCAAGCATAATAAAACTGAAGTAATCTGTGAGGAGTACATATCCAGTGAAAAGTGAAGAGTATGGGGCCGTTTGAGGCAGTGAAGAGTGAGAAATAAAAGGTGTGAAGAAGTAAAGAATGTGAAACAGTGAGAAGTGATCAATGAGAAGTTAAGAGTCAATAGTAGGAATAAGCAAGCAGTAATTATTGAATATTCAGCAGTAAGTAGTGCGGAGTGAAGAATGATTAGTGTGAAGTGACGAGTGATGAGCAAGAAGTGAGTAGGGAGAATGAGAAGTTTAAAGTGAGAAGTGAGCAGTCAGGAATGAGCTAATGTGAATGTGTGTGAATGTGAATGTTAAGCACTGAGAAGTGATTAGTGGAAGTTGGCAGTAGAGAGTAAGAAACGAGGTGTGTGAGAGAGAGAGAGAA